>NC_066875.1:2795247-3095247 GCF_022985175.1 Labeo rohita | reverse complement strand
CCCCAGTTGTTAACTATGGCACTCTCAGTGTATTTTTGGCCTTTCTGAACCATCAGTTTATCCAGTCTATCACGAGTGGTAAGCTGAGACACACGGCACTTTACTAAAGTGTCTCAGTGCCTCTGCTTAGTCCACTTTTGATCTGATGTGTCTATAGAAGAGTTTCTTGATTTCATTGCTATATGCATTACTATGCCAGTCAAAGAAGAAAGGAAACTCAGAAAACTCTGCTGTTCTGTCTGTGTTTGCAGGGGTTCCCTCAAAACGTTCATTCACACTGTTCACCTGCTGCAGAAACAGACAGACTTGGGTCAGCTTCCAGTGGCCGATGTACTCTATAGGTGAGATGTGACCTGCTGTTACTGTTTGTGAAGACATATTAAACTGCTTCTGTTAACTGTTAACTTTTATGAATGGTACAGAATAAACAGGGTGGAAATTATTAACCAGTTTTAAAACTGTAACTTTACTAGAATGAGTTGTATCTTCATGTTGTATCTGTTTGATAACAGGTTTTACTGGCTGTTTTTTCTGGAGCTTTATTGACATGAGTGGCAAACAGAATTAAAACTTTGGTCACGTGACTGTTTACACCTGCCATGTATACTGCCGGTCAAAAGTTTGGAATAATTACAGTTTTTTAAATGTTTTAGAAAAAAGTCTGTTCTGCTCACCAAGGCTGCATTTATTTGATCAAAAATACAGTACAACTTTAATATTGTGAAATCTTAGTACAATTTAGAATAGCTGTTTTCTGTATGAATATATAGTAAAATGTAATTTATTCCCATTATGCAAAGCTGAATTTTCAGCATCTATACTTCGGTCTTCAGTGTCACATGATCCTTCAGAAATCATTGTAATACGTGATTTGCTGCTCAAGCAATGCATAATATCCTCTCATTTGCAGACTGCTGCTTCTTGAGGGCGGTCCAGGCTCACCGTCCTGTTTGTTAGGGGGGAAACACAGTGTGTCGTGGGGCTTTGAGGACATGCTGCCCACACCAGAGAGCAGCGCTGCTGGAGCAGAGAGTAAAGGTGAGCGACAGATGACGAATGTTTCTACCTGTTCAACAAAGTTGAAAGCGCACAATTTTCTAAAATGTCACTTCATGCTGTAGCATTAATATTTATCATAATGGAAATTGCTAGAATTGCCAGACCCGTTTATTAGCAGGAGTGTCCACATACGTTTACTTTATTGATGCTATTTTACTCTAAATTTCTTACTGGGAATTAATAAAATATTTGTCAACCTCAATACTTTTAACACAGCTGACACAAAATCAACTGTTGAACACAGCATTTACTATAGGAGAAACCTTTTATTCAATTTCAGAAATGCTACAACACCCTATGATTTCCGTAATGCGGAAAACGTGCACAGAATTGCAGTATCCAGGCATAAAAATGGAATTTACAGTCTAACATGGAATGTCATGGAGTTTGACACAGTTTGGATGATTGAGTCACATAGATTGTGATATATGGACCGGTGCATATGAATAATAACCTGCAAACAGACTATTAAAATATGAAGACAACCCGTCAAAATAAAAGCTTGGTTTAAATTAAATAAATTGTTACAGAAATATATAACTATTGTACAGTAGAATTAATTTCTCGAAGTAATAATAATAGTTGTGATCAATGTGTTTTTATTTATTTTTGAAGGGATATCATGCAGTTTTATTTTTTGTTGTGAAGCAATGTGTTTGCCAAAAAATAAAAGAAATTGTTACATGAAAAAAACAACAACAACAACAACAACAAAAAAACAAAAACAATAAATGTCTGCATTTGATTACCACTGTCTGTGAAAATAAAGTTGTATTAAATCCTGATTCTTGAAAAATTAGGAGACAACACAGAATTTGCTGGGGAAAAAAGCCAACATTTTCTAGGGTCCTATTATTGCTCATTTTGTAATTAATATTTAAATATTAATACATTCTTAAAAAGTTAAACAACAACAACAAAAAAAAACTAAATTTGGGAAAATATAAAACACATTTCACAGGCTAATTTATTTTTTTTGGTTTAACTTTTAATAAATTGTTGTTAAATTGCATAAGTTTAATCATTTAAATGAATTAGACATTGTGTATAATTACTTTTTCGTTTACCATTAAAATGGAAACCAGTAATAATAATAATAATAATTATATTTTTAAATCTAGAAAAGTGAAAACAGACAGAAGTGGATTTTGGGAAAATATAAAATGGATTTCATAGGGCCCTAAGCATACCAGTAAAATCCTTTCTCCTATTTTGCTGTTGACTATAAGTAATTTTCCATTTCAAAAAGAATTTCCGGTGTGTCTTTCAGCGCTGCTGTCTTTTGCCTCTTCAGACACTGTCTGTCATCTTTTTCTCTCTGTTTGCCCGTCTCAGACACAGACCTGGGCCGCAGCCTGGCTACAGATGGTTTCTATCTCTACACGACAAACTCTTTTGGGAAGGGCTTAAGCAAGCTGGGCTCAGGGCAGCATGGGACGCTGAGGTAACTCTAAAACGACATAACCAGCACTTCACCTCCTGCCCTGCTCTTCTGTTTGTACCAGTAACCTCCAGGCTACTATTGTGCTCTTTTTACAGCTCCTGCTTTGTTCTGCAGTCTTTCTCATTTCTGCTCTGTGAGCAACTATATTTGTTAGACGTTCGGACCCTGTGAAATTTTGCTGTCATTAAACCTCAGTGTTTCATTCCTCTCTTAAATGTTGCACTTCCTCAATCTTATGGGTGAATCTCATGAAGAAGTGTCTTGGACATGTTCCAAACAAAATGTAAAAAATACTATATTATATTTTAAACTATATTTTGCTTAAAGGAAATTGTCAATATAATAGGGCAGACTGGGATGTTTGTAACAGTAAAATCACATAGAAATTGTTATCCTGCTGAATCCACAGTAGATGTTGTTTGTGTACAAATATCATTTATAAAGATTTCAGGACAAAAACTACTGTAAGGTATATGAATTATAATTAGATTAGTGATTAGATTAATACGTTAGCAAATAGTGTGCTATCTGAATCAATCTCTTGTAATTTGATATATAGCATTAATGTAATTTAATGTATAACATTTACTGAAACCTTTACAACTCTATTAAGGCTTTTCCCGAGCTTAGACACCAAATAGGAAAAGGGAGTGTATTTCGTGCATTAATACCTGACAAGGCATTTGCAAATGTAATGGACTGTAGCAGTAGGATCATTTCCATATTATTTATATACTATTATAGTGTTTATTAAAAATTTGAATAAGCTTTTATTTTTATATTTTCAGTTTTCATTTTATTAAAATTTTTAGTAGTGCGGGGAACTCCCTAAAACCTTAAACCTTTGTCCTTTGCTCTTCCTCTCAGGGGTTTTGTGTACTGTCGAAATGAGGAACTGGAGGCAGGGTGGGTTGCACACAGCAGTGGTTTTTTGCTCCACCGTCCGGCCTCTTTTGACACCAAACCTCATCAGCTGTGCCAGGTCATCGACCCCTTCACCCTGCAGGTACGACCCCTGCGTCTCAAACCATCAGCCTTCACGCTGCACTTTCAAATTGACATTATAAATATGTATTATAATATCTCTAAATCAAATAAAATGTAATAAGTGTACTATTTCTAGGGCTGCTCCCTAATAGTTGACTAACCATTAGCCAATAAGAAGAGACTTGGTTGACCAAAATTTTATTAGTCGCTTAGTTGTAGAAAAAAAAATTAAAAATGCACAGGAAGTGGCGAAATTACGCAGTCTGTAACACAGATAACGGCTGGTCTATGTGACATTGGGGAGGATATCCAAATGCTTGCCTATCATTCATCGACCTCAAATATGGCTTATCATCTAAAATATGTAGTAGCAAATTTAAATGGCTGCTCAATCAAATGTCAACCTAGAGAAATGTGCACTAGTTAAGTGTCAATGTGGAGTGTGGAAGCTGAATAGTAGCACACTTACTGCATGCCAGATAGCGGAAATCACTGACAGTATGTGCTGTTTGTTTAGACACGTGACTGCACGCTGCACAGTGCGGGACACTTCAAAAACATCAACAACGAAACGGTGTGTACAGTATACTGTAGTAAATAGTAGAGCACTTTATTTTCCGTTCAGTATCCGTTTTAAAAATTATCATTCGATTTATCAATGTCGGCCAGTGTGGTCCAACCTAGTTATCGGTATCAGTAAAATCCAATATCGGTCGACCTCTAATACAGATAAGAGTAATGCATCTTTCGAATCTGTAAAATGTTTATTTGTGTGAACTCACAATAGCAGCAAAACATTGCGCTTTTATAAAAGAATGAAAGCAAACAGGATTTGCATTCTGCTGTCTCGGTTTCTGTTTCTTGCATCCAAGAAAAAAAAAATTGACCAAAACTCTGTGTATAGTTCCCTTACAGACATGAAAAATCTGTTTGTAGAGAGCGAAATGTCTACTTTCAAATTAACCAGTTCAAATGGAAAACAAACATTCTCAGATTATGTAATCTGTGTAAAACATGTGTACAGGCACATCCACTACTACAGAGATGACGAGTTAGTGTCGCTGACTTCATCTCTTAAGCTGTAAACAAAGAAAGCACTAGTTTATCAATACATTTTTAAAACGTTAATTGCTGTTTTTCCGTGACACATTCATAATTATTGTATCTGCTGGTGCACTGTGGCAAGCTTTATGTGTGTGCTTGAGTGCTTATTAGGCTATGTAGGCAATTAAATGCTCATTATCATGATAATAAATGGTTTATTAATAAACGTGCGATTAGTCGACTAATCAGATTAAATGACTGCTAGTTGATCAGAAAAATCTTTAGTTGAGGGGAGCACTAATTATTTCTAAGTATGCATAATTTGTGAACATATTTGTTGCATTATTACTGATGCAATATGTATTTTGGAAAACATTTCATTTTCATTTGATGTTCAGCATAAGTTGGTTAAAAATGGATGCCTAATGTCAGCATTTTTGTTTGGAATTTTTTTTTTTTTCAGGTATGTACAACCTCTAGGTTGCAGTTTCAGTTTGTTAAGTTTGGACTTTAATAACACATGTCAACTAGTTGTTATGTAATACTCCTAAAATTTTAATTACAAAAAGGTTTTGAAGAATTAAAATACTTTTTACATTTTTGTCTGGAGGTTCCCTAGATGTTAGATTTCTTCTGAATTGAGCAATCACATTTATCACAGTTGCAAATTGTGGAAATTATGTGTGAATTCGTCATGTGTAGCAAGTTTTGTAACATTTAGATGTCAGTTAACCTAAAACAATACCATTACATGCTATTGTATGTAGACCTGCTTGAGAGTGTCTTTAGGGAAAAAAAAATTGTTAATCTAAATTTAATCAACATTTTTATCAGGTTATGGCAGTGCTGCACTGCAGATTGAAGACCTAAATCCTCACGTTTTTCATGCATTGCACTTTATTTGTACTTAGGTTGTCACAATAACTTAAAGGGACAGTTACCCAAAAATGAAAAGTTTGTCATCATTCACTCTCTAGACCTGTGTGAATTAGTTTCCTTTGTGTGCAGCACCTTATGGGACATAAAAATAATACATGTAATGAAAACAATCTAAAATAAAATGCAATACATATGGCATTTTCTGGCGCTGTACCTTTATTGAGTCATATCAGGTGTGTAACGTTTTTAATGAATCTCTGATATGATGTTATGTATTAACTAGGCCCTTAGAAATGCTTTATTTGTGGAAGCTTTTAATTCCGTTTCTCTCTGTTGAAGGTTTCCCAAGTAGTAGCGATGCCGCTTCATCATTTCCCAGTGGGCAGTTGCTTGACCAGTCTGCGTCTGTGTTCTGATGGTACGTACCTCTACTGGGTTTGGTCACCTGTCAGCATCAACGAGAAAACTCAGAAAGGCCACTCCGTCTTCATGGATGTCTTCCAGTTAACGGTATGAATTTGAAGTCACTTAAGTGGGAAATTTTATTAATATTATTTTATCTGCAAGTACAGTTTTTTTTTGGAATATACTTTTAAGATTTGAAATACACTACAAGTGCACATTCAGTACAGTTAAGTGCACTTCTTTTTCACAAGGGAATTATCATAAATGTAGCAAGTAAATAAGTGTTCATTGAACCCTCACTTCATGAGCTCCCATTATCTGTTTTATTTTTACAGACTGAGTCGGGTCTGTGTGTGGCCAGTCCTATACAGGATCGGGTAATCCTGTCGCGAAAGGAAGGCGAGTCGTCAAAGTGTTTGAATGAGCTGCTCCTGAGCCGTATGTCCCGCTTTCGTGCCTCGCACTCGTCCACACTGGCTGCTCTCACCGGCTCCGCCATCACCAACCCCGTCAAAGAGGAGCAGTCGGGTAATGCTGGCTTAGTTTTTGCAATGAGAGCCGTTGTGAAAAAGAAGTGCGCTTAATTTTACTGAATGTGCACATGTAGTGTGCTTCAAATATGAAAAGACTGTAAATATCAAAAACTGTACTAGTTGGTAAAATAATGTTAATGAATGAAAGACCGCATAAGTGACTTAAAGAGAGACACTTTCATGAGTTTATTTAACAGACTTAAAAAAAAGTGCACTTTGTCATAATGTCAAATTAGAAGTTTTGCTTTAAAATGTATTTTAAATAATTTTAATAATGTTTTGTCATGTTTTAATTTAGGACACTTATTTTGATGTGTTGACTAACATACTAAAGTACATGTAAAGTACTTGATTATCATTTTAACTGTAGTGTGTTATTTGATATTCCATTTAAAGTTAATATAGTTTAAGTGTCAAAATTGCAACTTCCTCATTACAGATGTGTAGTTTGTAGTACATATACATAATTACAAATGTACAAATATATAATTAAATGCAGAAGTTACAACTTTCAGAAGAAATTTGTAGCACCGGCAAAAAGATGTTTGGAATATCTTAAAAACTGTGCGCAAGTGTAGGCAAGAATTGGTGCTGTTTTTAAAGGAAAAGCATGATTGCAGATTTTGATTGGTTGTAGTCTACAATTAGCAGAGGTTCAAGTCGATGGCAATTCTATTTTCTATTTTCATTTTACTTGTTTTAGCAATTTTGTTGTGTGTCTAGAAATTATTAGAAATGTTTCCTTGGCTGCTGTCTGCAAATAAAATAAGTTTGTTTTTATTTATTTATTTATTTTTGTTCCGTTCATTTTAATAATGACTGATTTTTAAACTATTTTTATTTTAAAATATTTCAAGTAACGTTTTTTTTTTTTGTTTCAGTTAATTATAATAACACTGTCGAATGGAAGAATTAGAAAAAACAACCACAACTGCAAGTTTAGGTCTCTTCGGTGCTGTATTTCTTCAGTATATTTTTAATCGCAGTGTTGATCGTGGTTTGTTGTTGTTGTTGTTTTTTCCTCGTCCCAGTAGTCAACACAAGCTGTGGTCTGTCTATAAAAACACTGAGGAAGACGCCAATGTACGTGTGCGGGACGTATCTGGTGATGCTGGCGCCCGCTCCGGGTGTAGCTGGGAGCTCAGCCACACGCTCGCTGTTCGGTGGCTCCAGTGGCCTTTCTTCCCTTAAGAGTAAGATCTAACAAACATTTAACCTATTAATTTGGCATTAGTTCATAACTCTGTCATGGATAGTGTCAGAATGGTTATTAATCATTGAATGTTTTACATTTCTTTATGCCACTGTCATGTTGTTCCAAACCAAGTGAACTTTAATAAAGCATCAAACAGTAAATGCGTTATTTACTTTAGAACTTTTATTTAACATTCTCAAGTTCTTATTAACACTCTTATCCACTGTTTTGTGTTTTCTCTCCTAGTCTTGGCATCTAGTTTGGTGTTTAACCTGTCCGACGGTCAGTTTAGCAGTCGTGCTGATCTGGTGGATGCTCCAGGAAGTTCTCTGGGTCGTGGAGCTCAGGTTGCAGGACTGGGTAAGAATCAGACATTTCCACGCCTTAAGATCCGTTCACACTTGACATGATGCAAAATCAAAAAAAGCAATTCACATCTCAGCCTAATTCCAATATGCACTGGGACATTAATACATAGTTACTGATATATTTTGTTGCCCGTTTTCTTCATATAGGGCAGTAGAATATATGAAAAACATAATTTTAAAAAAGTAGAGGCTTTTTTGGATCACAAACAACAGAAAAAATGTAAAAGGCCTCTATACTTACTTTTCTTTTTAGGAGCACAGTCAAAATTTTAGGATCACCTTCTAGTCAATAATCAAAAAATCTGATCAAAAAATTTGCCTTCCCTTCACGAGGTGATATTTGACTCCTGAAAGTGATTTACAGGGGAATTTTGTTTTTACCCTTGTAATGGCATTTTTCTTACTTTATTAAAAGTATTTTTATGTCACTTTTTTATTATATTTTTTAAGCTTTTTAAAATTTCTAATTAAAACAACAGAATAAGATATAGGTATAATAAGTTACCAATCAAATGAAATCAGTATTAACAAAATTAATTTGTACTACAGAGGTGGCATAGAAGAACATAAAAGTGGCTTGTAGGTGTATTTTTATATGTTTAATGAGGCTCAGAGGTGGCAATCAGATTCATAAATTCATGTTGAGATTAATGTTTTAAATATAACATTTTGAATACAAAAATATTAAATGATTTAAATAACTGAACAGACACTTTTAAAATGAAACTAAATCTGGCAGTAAGTGGCGTCAAGTCACTGATTTAATTACTGAATCATTCATTCATTTGATTCTTTCGAACGGCTGATTCATTCAGGAATAAAGCAAGTGACTGTCTTTATGAATGGGAAATTGAATCATTGACTCTCTAGATTCGTTTAAAAACGCACGTTCATTCATAAACGAAACACTGCTGTGTTTGAACGGAGATGCGCAGCGGCTCAGTTGTGACTTGTTTCAGACTATTTTTGATGACGAAATAAAGCAAAATCAGGCAATAGTGTTATAGTCAGACAATGTAAGTCACTTAATATTATCTTCTTTTTCTATTTAACTGTTGTATTAAATCAATATTTCATTTACAAACTCCCTTAAAAATCATTAAAAGCTGTCACTCATCAGTTCATCGCAGTCTCACTAAGTTCTATTATAACCAACAAAGCTCTCTACACTGCACAATCCTTAGAAACCTCTGAAGCTCCCCTCAGTGCAAACACAAATATGCTGATTGGGTCATTTGCACTGGTGATCCTAAATATTTTTTCTTAGTCGCACCCTATGCTAAAACTAAAACTAAGATAAAAATCAATTAAATATACATAAAGTGACAAAAGCACAAGAAAAATTACTAAAATTTAAACTACAATAAAAAAAATGAAAATATAAAAATAAATGCTAATTAAAATGTTAGTACATACTGTAATAGTGTAAAATAACACTGCATCACATATTATTATTTTTGCATGTTTTATTTGTGTGTTTGATTATAGTTTAAATGTATGTTTTTGCTGTTGGGCTTGTTTTTCATTCTTCAGGTTTTCCTGGAATATCTCTCTTAAGTGTTATACAAGTACTGATGTAATGTTTTTATAATGACTGTTCCAGGGGCCTGTTACGATGCACTTAACAATTTAATCTGGACGTGCTCCAGTGACTACATGGACCAGTGGTGTAATCCTGGGAATCAGGCCTTCCATCATGTGTGTCAGCGTCTGGGCGTCAGTCACGTCATCAGTCAGCCTAAAGGTATTGAAACTATGTGCCTATGTAAGCAGAAAGTACAAAACCATTTGCCTGAATTGATTTTTGTATGGTGTAAGATTGTACAGCAAACATTTTCTGCTTTCAAAACACACCATGTAATAATACTTGATTTTGCTAAAAAGAAGGGCACTTTAGCTTACTTTTTAAAGAGCACTTATTATAGTAAAATACACTTTAAAAGAATGTATTTTGTAATGCTGTGTGTAATGTTTTCAGACACTTAATTGAATGTTAAATGCAGTTAAATTAAATTGTATTAACTTAAATTTATATTAAATGCAATTAGTGATATTTGAGAGTTCTTTTTGAACCACTCAAGTTGGACTTAAGCGCATACGGTATGTAATTTTATAATTACTCCTGTTGTCTTTGAAATATGCTTAAGGTACTGCTGAATATACTGGCAAGAATTTATGTCTTGTATGTCTTGTATTTTAAAAACTATTTGTAATTACGCATTTGTAATGATGAAGTTGCAATTTAGTAAAATTAAAATATATGAACTTTAAATGGAATATTGAATAACACATTACAGTTAAAATGATAATCAAGTAATGTGCAAGATTATTAAAACAATGATTTAAAATGTATTTTAAAGTAAAACTTTTAATTTGACATTATTACAGAGATCACTTTTTAGAAACAGTCATGAAAGTGTCTCTCTTTAAGTCACTTAAGTGGCCTTTTATTTCCTTAACATTATCAGTGTCATTGTTTTTTTAAAATATACTTTTAAGATTCAAATTATACTACAAGTATACATTCAGTACAATTACGTGCACATCTTTTTCGCAAAAAGGTCACTTTTCAGGGTACACTGGAGTGAGATTTTTTTTTTTAAGAAATGCAGATATTTTGTACAGAAATGATCTGTATTGTTATGTTTTCACTCTTTATAACAGAAGAAATGATAGACACATCCAAAGTGATAAACCAGCTGCTCCATCATGTTGGTGCCATGTGCATCCATCAGCTCAACTTGCTGGCAGCCAGCAGCAATCTGCACCTGGGAACCTTCATAGGAAAACAGCCCATGGAGGCCTGCCACTTCAGCTCCATATGTGACGTCATGGAGAAGGCCATGGTTAATGGAGACACATGCATCATCCGCTGCATTCTGGTTGTCTTTCAGGTGGGGTTTCACTAGAATATTTAAAGTGTAAAATATTTAAATGACGTTCAATCAGTTCTGATGAAACTGTTCAGTAGTACAGGGTTCCCACGGGTCCTTGAAATCTTTGAAAGTTTGTGAATCTGAAAAAAAAAAATGTCAAGGCCCTGGAAAGTTTTTGAAAATAAACATACATACATACAGGTCCTTGAAAGTGCTTGAATTTTTTTGTGCAAGACATTTTCTGAAAAAATCCATATTATTCCCTCTGGGCAGCTAATGTGTTATTTTGCCAACATTTTGTGGTCTATGCATACTACCTTGTTTGATTTACGTTAGTTAGGGTGACCATACGTTCTCTTTTCCCCGGACATGTCCTCTTTTTGAACCTAAAAAAAATGCATCCGACCGGGATTTCTATCACCCAAAATGTTGGGGATTCGGCTTTTGCTTTCTACAGTCGCCATTTATTGTGTGCTTTTTTTGTATTAAAGCCCTATGTGGGACTGTGTTCTTGATCCCGCTCCCGCTGACTTTCGGGCCATTACCACCTGCTCATGCAATCATTTTAATATTGAATATAATTTCGTGCATCAGGGAGCCGCTATTGTATGCAGAGTATTTAAGTCTCTTTTGAATGAGTGGCTGTTTACTTTCACTTTCAGTTTCGCAGTCGCACGTACTTTGTATAAAGGGAGCACAGTATACAAGATCAGAAATGAACACATTATCTGCTGAGCAGCACATCCTCCAGCATGATTTGTCAGTCATCTCTCCTTACTCTTGTCTTGACCCCTGATCAGTTAAATCTGATTCCTGCAGCTTGTGTTGGATTCATGGTTGCCAAATCCTTATTTTTTTGCACAGAATTGGATTTTGGATTGGACTGGATTTTAAACTGTTGCTAAAGGTTGATTTTCTCCCATGGGTAAAATGTTTGAAATATTGCATTAATTACATTTGACTGAAATGCTTGTATTGAAATATTTTGCATTCTACCTGTGATAAAACTGCAAGATATTAAGTTTTGTGATGGCCACTAGTAGAAAACATTTTAGGTGTGTTTATGTTCAGTCTGCACAAGGATAAAATCTAAATTTTGGGTACGGAAATGAAATATTTTGAGTTTTGAGGTGGTATATGGTCATTGCACGACTTTGGGGGATTTTTAATTATAATAATTAAGACAAAGAATGGCTTGCCAGAGATCAAAAGGACCATCACTTGGCCAGGTGCAGAGCCGAATATTCTTAAGTTTTATGCAAAACAGAAATACAACAAATAGAGTATCAGATCTCAGATGTCATATGACCAAAAATAAATGCAAAAAATTTTGCATAGTTGTATTTGACACATGAAAACTATAACAATGTATCTTACAAGGTAACACAATGTAACCTTGCTCTCACTTGAAATGTGTCCCACATTAAGTCCTTGAATTTGAGGGTATTGGACATGGAAAGTCCTTGAAAGGTCTTTGAATTTGAAGTTAACCAAGGTGTGGGAACCCTGGTAGTAGTGATGAATTTGTTAATGAAATCCATGCAGAAAAAATATTCATAAAATATTAGAAATTAAATAATATAGTAATATGTTATTTTTTTTTAAATCCAGGTTGTGTTCCAGTTTTTTAATCTAAATTCGGAGCAGAACCGAGACTGTGTGAAGCGTTCCGGCCTGTTGCTGTGGCAGTTACTTATGGCTCCTCATGATCAGATAGAGCCGGAAATACAAAGAGAAGTGTGTCTCGCCATCAGGTGAGCCTTAAAATGAAGTCAGAAAATGTAAAAAAAAGTCAAAGAGTATCTCAGTATCTGAAATAACTATGAACCGTTTTTTTCCCTTTTTCTCATTAGCTCAGGTTTAAACACCTTGTACCAGAGTGAATCTGAGTTGAACAACCTACTGAAATTTGTTTTCACAGAGGGTGAGAATCGCAAATCTTAAGTCAAGTTATCAATGGTTCACTGAGATTGCCCAGTTGCATATTGATAAGCAAAAGTGCCAGTAATAACTGTTTTTTTTTTCCCTCTCTCTGCAGGGGAGAAGAACAGTGGTTTGTCTCAATTACGTGATGTTATATTAAACAACCTTGCAAACCAGTTACAGAAGAACCGCTTTGGTAGTGAGGATGATGACCACTACAGGTAACAAGTTTCACTACCCTTCAGAAGGAAAGTGCTTGAGTTAAATTTAAAGCACTTGCTTTTCACTTCTTTTCACTTCTTTTCACTTCTGTATTTTACTCTACTAGAGCAAGTAACAAAAATACATTCATTTTCTTGTGTTCACAAGATAAGTTGATTCCATGTCAGCTCAACAAAAAAGTATTGAAAGGTTATTCACCTTGATGACCGATTGTAAATTACTGTAGATGTTTTTGTGGTTAATATCTGTCATTCACAAGCACTTTCTCCCATCTTCCCCTGCAGACTGAAAGATGAGCTGTTGCAGTGCATCTTGAAGACTGTTGTGCGTGAGTCATGTCTGCTCATCACCAAATGCCAAACTGTTTCCAAGGAAGACCTTCAGAAACTTCTCTCCACTGTACCTGTATGTGACATTTAAGAATTACTTTGTAAAGAAACTTTTTATTTTGACCTTTATTGTGATTTTTATTTTTTATATAACTTTTAAGTGAACTGAATTTATGTTGAAAGATGAAATTCCACAAGCTATTATCTATGGTATCATAACCCTTGTGAAAAAGAAGTGCACTTTAGCATACTTTAAAAAAAGTACTGTTACTGAAATAATATACTTAAAAATACATAATGTTTTCAGACACTTAGTGTGTTTTTTGACCCACTTATTTAGGACTTAGTACATCTTCATATGTCATTTCATAATGACTTCTATTGTCTTTGAAATGTAGTTAAAAGTACTGCTGAATGCACTGACAAGCATTTATGGCAAACTAAAGTATACTAATTACCATTTCTATTTAATTTGTATGTCAGTTGAAATGTAGTTAATTTAAAAGGTATTAACTTTAAATGTACACTGCAGTTAAAATACTAATTGAATATTTTACGTGTGCTTTAGTATGTTGGTCAAAACATCCAAATAAGTGCACTTCTTTAATGCACAACAAAAGATTATTAAAACAATGATTTAAAATGTACTTTAAATCTTTTAATTTGACATTACTAAGGCCACTTTTTAAAAGTGTACTTAAGTGTGTTAAGAAACAATCATGAAAGTGTCTTTTTAAGTCACATAAGTGGCCTTTATTTAATTAATATATTATCTCTAAGTACAGTTCTTTTTTGAGGTACACTACAAGTGCACATTCAGTACAATTAAAGGAGAAGTCCACTTCCAGAACAAACATTTACGAATAATGTACTCACCCCCTTGTCATCCAAGTGCATGTGTCTTTCTTCAGTCATGGAGAAATTGTTTTTTGAGGAAAACTTTTTAGGATTTCTCTACATGTAGTGGATTTCTATGGTGCCCTCAAATTTGAACTTCCAAAATGCATCTTAAAATGTAGCTTTAAAGGGTTTTAAACAATCCCAACCAAGGAATACGGGTCTTATCTAGCGAAACAATCGGTCAATTTCTAAAAAAAAAAACAAAAACTAAAAAAAACTATTTATATACTATTTAACCTCAAATGCTCGTCTTTTGTAGCTCTGTGTGAACTGGTTTTGTCCGGTCATGACGGTTATGTCTAAAAACTCCCATCTCAAAATCGTCGTACATCACTGTTTTTACCTTTTTGTAAGGGGTGTTTGATCTTGTTTACATGTTCACTTTGTAAACACTGGGTCAGTACTTCTGCAGCAATGTAGGATGATTTTGAAGTTGGAGGAGAAAATGAGATGGGAGTTTTTAGATGTACCCTAACTGTCATGACCGGAAAAAAACAGAGTTCACACAGAGCTAGACAAGAAAAGCGAGGTTAAAAAGTATAGCAATTGTAATTTAAAAACTATTAAAAAAGTTTGTCAAGACAAACTTTAAGTTGGCTTGGGAAAGCCGGACCAGAAAGTTTGCAATACACTCTGTAAGAGATAGACATATAGATAGATAGCATGTTGCTAAGATGTTTTTAGCATGATTAGCAAGTTGCTAGCATGTTTCTAGCATGATTAGCAAGTTGTTAGCATGTTGCTAGCGTGTTTCTAGCACGATTAGCAAATTGTTAACATGTTTCTAGCATGATTAACATGTTGCTAGCATGTTTCTAGCATGATTAGCAAGTGGCTGACATGTTTCTATCATGATTAGCATGTTTCTAGCGTGATTAGCAATTTGCTAGCATGTTTCTAGCATGATTAGCATGTTGCTAGCATGTTTCTAGTATGATTAGCAATTTGCTAGCATGTGTCTAGCATATTCAGCATGTTGCTAGCATGTTGGTAACATGTTTCTAACATGATTTGCATGTTGCTAGCATGTTTCTAGCATGATTAGCACGTGGCTGACATGTTTCTATCATGATTAGCATGTTTCTAGCGTGATTAGCATGTTGCTAGCATGTGTCTAGCATATTCAGCATGTTGCTAGCATGTTGGTAACATGTTTCTAACATGATTTGCATGTTGCTAGCATGTTTCTAGCATGATTAGCACGTGGCTGACATGTTTCTATCATGATTAGCATGTTTCTAGCGTGATTAGCATGTTGTTAGCATGTTTCTAGCATGATTAACAAGTGACTGACATGTTTCTGTCATGATTAGCATGTTGCTAGCATGTTTCTTGCATGATTAGCATGTTGCTAGCATGTTTCTAATATGATTAGCATGTTGCTAGCATGTGTCTAGCATATTCAACATGTTGCTAGCATGTTGGTAACATGTTTCTAACATGATTTGCATGTTGCTAGCATGTTTCTAGCGTGATTAACACGTGGCTGACATGTTTCTATCATGATTAGCATGTTTCTAGCATGATTAGCATGTTTCTAGCATGTTTCTAGCATGATTAGCACGTGGCTGACATGTTTCTATCGTGATTAGCATGTTTCTAGCATGATTAACAAGTGATTGACATGTTTCTGTCATGATTAGCATGTTGCTAGCATGTTTCTTGCATGATTAGCATGTTGCTAGCATGTTTCTAATATGATTAGCATGTTGCTAGCATGTGTCTAGCATATTCAGCATGTTGCTAGCATGTTTCTAATATGATTAGCATGTTGCTAGCATGTGTCTAGCATATTCAGCATGTTGGTAACATGTTTCTAACATGATTAGCATGTTGATAGCATGTTTCTAGCATGATTAACACGTGGCTGACATGTTTCTATCATGATTAGCATGTTTCTAGCGTGATTAGCATGTTGATAGCATGTTTCTAGCATGATTAACACGTGGCTGACATGTTTCTATCATGATTAGCATGTTTCTAGCGTGATTAGCATGTTGCTAGCATGTTTCTAGCATGATTAGCACGTGGCTGACATGTTTCTATTGTGATTAGCATGTTTCTAGCATGATTAACAAGTGACTGACATGTTTCTGTCATGATTAGCATGTTGTTAGCATGTTTCTAATCAAGCAAGCCAACTTAATAAATAAATAAATAAATAAATAACCGATCGTTTCGCTAGATAAGACCCTTTTTCCTCGGGCTGGGGTTGTTTAGAGCCCCTTGAAGCTGCATTTAAGCTGCATTTTGGAAGTTCAAATTTGGGGGCAGCATAGAAGTCTATTACACAGAGAGAAATCCTGAAATGTTTTCCTCAAAAAACATAATTTCTTGATGACTGAAGAAAAAAAGACATGAACATTTTAGATGACAAGGTGGTGAGTATATTATCTGTAAATGCTTGTTCTGGAAGTGAGCTAATCCTTTAAGCACACTTCTTTTTCACAAGGTAAAATACATCTATGATTTGGAATAACAGTTTTCTGTCTGTATAAATCATACAGTTTGTTGTGTGTGATTAACTGACAGCACTTCCACGTTAACAGGTTGCGTCACCAAGCTTGCGTTATTTAATGGCTGTGCAGAACCATTTGCTCAGCAACACCATCCTGCTTCACCCGGACGACATTGATGATAGTGACAGCTCCCTACAAGGGGAAACAATGAAGGTACAGGTAAACATCCCCTTTAAAAACCCTTCGGTCTCTCTGAACGGTTAGCGTGGACTGACGGCGGCTCCAGCCATAAAAGGTGGAACATACAGGAATTTGTTGCGTTGGTAATAAAACGTTCATTACAGTGTGCACTGTACTGTAATATGTACCAGATATTCAGTTTCAAGTACAGGTTCGGCATTGCAGCATCTGCATTATGAGTGTACAGTGAAGTAATTCAGTATTTCATTTCCTTTTCATGTATTATTTGGTAAATAGTGATGTAATAAGCACTGCATTGTAGTGTAGGTTTCTTTAGTAGAATAGGATGTCCACTTTTTGTTTTCCTCTCATTAACACATATAAGCTAAATGCATTTAATATGTATTTAAACTATAATGCATATAACACATTTTTCAGTTAAATGCACATGCAATTAAGTATGTTTTGTTTTGTTTTTTAATTATGCTGAAGTGTATTTATTATTCACAAGTGTTCTGTAGCACCTGTAGATGTTCTCTGAGAAATGTGTGTGTTGAATGAATGTGTTTCCCTCAGGAGCTGCAGGCGAGCATCCTGTCACTTGCCTCTAAGATCCTGGTAGGATGTGATGAGGTTCTGGAGACCCTTCAGCAAGTCACCAGCTCCCTCATCAACAGCAGCATCAGCGATCGAGAGGCCAGGTGCATTCACATATCAGCAACACTTTTTCGATGGTGCTTTATTTGTATTTTGTGCATGTACTGATGCACTTTCTTTTACTTATCGTCTTCTCTACACTCTACTTTTTTTAATATCAAGATTGAGGGGACTTGAACAGGTGACGAAGGCCACGATGTTGGGTCACCTGCTGCCGGTCCTGTTGACGTCACTGATGCACCCGAACCTACAAACCCTCACGCTCGCTGATGCTCTCATGCCACAGCTAGTCCAGCTGGTCCTCTATACTAGTCAGGTGTGGATATGTGGATATTTTTAGAATGATTTCTGAAGGATCATGTGACACTGAAGTCTGGAGTAATGATTCAGCTTTACATCAATGGAATAAATGGTATTTTAAAGTATATTAAAATAGACAACCATTAATTTTAATTGTAATAAAATATTCAAAATATTACAGTTTTTTTCTGTATTTTTGATCAAATAAATACAGCCTTGATGAGCATTAAAAATCTTGCTGATGCCATACTTTTGAATGACAGTGTATATATGCCAGTATTGTGCATTACCACCAGTAAAAACAGTAATGTTGTAAAATATAACTGCAATCTAAAACTGTCACTTTTGATAAACCTAATGCATGTTTGCTGAATAAAAGTATTATTAAAGAAAAGAAAAGAAAATGAAAAAAATTACTTACTCCAAATAGTAGTGTATTTCAAGATTTTTTTTAATTAAAATGTAATGATTGTGGTTTGTAAATATTTTAATTAAAATAATTCATTATAAACCGTTGATATTGTTAAGGTTGACTGCTCTGTGTCTCTGTCTATCCAACAGACTGCTTTGCTTCTAAAGACACATTCACCGTTATTTGTTGAAGATTCTCCACTAAATCAAGGCTCCAATCCACCCTCGTTAAATGACAGGTAATTTATTTTCCATTTTCTAAACTTTTTCAGTTTTATATATATTTTTTTATTATATCAAAAGAAAGATTTTGGACAAAATCATCTGGATTATTCAAAGTTGTTTTTATTTCAGTTTCCAGATTCTGGAGGAAAGAGAGGAGCCGGGTTTTCTGACCGGCCTGAAGATCCCTGCCCCGTGGGCTGCTGGGAAAACAGTGGAAACTGTTCATCCGGTGCGAGACAACTACAAATTTAAAGAAACAGTGCACATACCTGGAGCTCGGTGTCTCTACCTCCGCTTTGACCCTCGCTGCTCTTCCCAATATGACTATGACAAGGTTTCACTTTTCACTTCTCTGAAACCGTTGTTCTCATTCACAGAGGAATAAAAGTTTTAAATTGGATATTCATGCTCATAAACTTTTGTTATTCAGCTGGTGATTTACGCCGGGCCCAACACGAACAGTCGTAAAGTGAGTGAGTATGGAGGAAACACCATGGGTTATGGCAGCCGCAGCGTCTTAGGGACTGGATGGCCCAAAGATCTCGTCAAGGTGAGAAAAGCACAGTTTTTCATCAGATGGCACACGTTCAGTTGTCAAGAATAAAGGCAGGCAGGATAATAACAAAATTATGTTTTAATAATAATCATTTTTTTCATATTTGATACAAGGCTTTCTAAGTAAAAGCCTACTGTGCTTATAATGAAGTACAAGCACTTTTAATGTCATTCATTAAAAATACAGAATAGTGCAAATAGGCCACCTTGTTGGCAGAGGCAATTTACACTAACTCCGCCCACCTGAAGTTCATTTGAAATGACTGACCCGGGTTCGAACCCGCCTTTTTCACACTTTTTTTTCTTCTTTTTCAAATCTTGAATCACATTGGAAAGGCATTTATTTTCAAATCAAGGATATAATTGAAAAGTTGAAAATAAAGTATTGGGTAAGGTTAGGGTAGGTGTAGGGAGGGGTTCATATTGTCCCAATAAGGTGCGTCCATTTAATAATTTTAATTACAATTGTAATTTAAACTCAATACGTTATTATTGCATACTGTTTTATAATGTACTGCTATACTGAGGTGCACATAATTGCCACTATTTGCAATAAGTAGTATAAATAGCATAAAATCCTGCTGTTTTAACATACAGTGAAAATAAAATCCATTGCTATTTGCCCTATCATCTATCACTAAGAAAATATGCTATTCTTATTTAGTGTAAATAGCATCTATTGAACTCTTGAAACACTGTTTACTAAAATGGCAATGGCAGTAACGGCACACGTGACTTTTATATTTAAATAGATAAAAATGGAACTTTCATTGATTAAAATTTAAATGAATAGAAATGCTTTAATGTGAATGCTATAAAAGTACTTTTTTTAATTTTTTTTTGTTTTTTTTTTACTTTTGTGTTTGTTAGAAGCTGGCGTAGTCAATGTGCAACAAGAAAATAATAATAAAAAGTACATTTTTAAAAATATATGTTTGTAAGATTGCAAAAAATATTGTTGTGCTTAAAAAAAATATCAAAATCATCAGGACAACAGAGTGCACATTCACCATTTTTAATAGATCAATGTCCTTAAGATGTTTATGCAACCTGACGTTAGGTAATTATTTATTTATAATGTAAATATGTAATTCATTTCATACAGTATTTAAAGTATTTGCAATACTTAATGTAAATCTCTGTTAATTAAGCCTTCTGCTTAATCCATTTCAAAGTTGTTGTTTTTTTACCTTAATTCTACTCATTTAATTTTTTTATTTACTTCTACTGATATACCCCAGAGAATAGAGAAAAAGAATTAAATGTGTATGTAAGTACCTAGTGCTTCTACAAATCATATTCCTTTTGTGTTTGTGCACACTTGGTAAATATGACACGTTCTGATTCAAAAGCAGTTAACAGATGCTAATGCTTCAAATCTGATGTATTTTTAGGTGGAAGGAGATACTGTGACGTTCTCTTTTGAGATGAGAAGTGGACGTGAACACAACACCCCAGATAAAGCCATGTGGGGTTTCTCATGCACTGTCAGAGCGCAGGTACCGACGCAAGCCTTACATTAGCTTTTAAATACATTCCAATCATAAAATGTACATTGAAAAGTTTTAAATACTCATTAGATGTTCATTTACTATGCTCATCTAATGTGTTTTCCTACAAATGTCTTAGTTGCTGGGTTTCCGTTTTATAGTAAAACTATCGGCATTGTGCTACCATTGTTTTATTTTCATTTACAAAGGCACCTCCTAAAAATGGTCAAAATTTTAACCATGCTTGTTTGCACTGATTATGTTGCTTGTTTCAGGAGTCGTCTGAGGACGTGTCCGGCGGGCTGCCCTTCCTGGCTGATCTAGCTCTGGGTTTATCGGTGCTGGCCTGCGCCATGTTACGCATCCTCTATAACGGGCCTGATATCACACGAGAGGAGGAGGCCTGCCATGACCTGCTCTGCTCCAAACTGCTGCAGAGGTGTGCTGCTTCACCTATCCTGTTGATAAAACCCAGCAAATGCAAGCATCAGATGTTAGCTGCTTTTACAGGGTTTCTAGTTATTTAGATGCTTTTTTTTGTCCCTGTAGGGAAAGTAGTTTGCAAAATCGCTAATAGACAGACTTGTACACATCGCAACAAATCGAAACTACAAATCACAGGTCCCAGTCCAACAGATATGGAGTTATCAGCGTGGCTCCATGTCCTAAATGTTCAGTTTTGCCCATTTTAAATGACTGGAAACCAAATGTGGACCTCTTTGCATTGAGCTGATACTTTTTTCTTTTAAGAAGGAATGTCTGAAGAACAAATAATGTTAAAACTAGAAATCTGTTTTATTTTCTCTGTCAGAACAACTGCATAGAACATACCTGTCTGAATTCCAGAAATATGTTCTTTTTCCAAAGTTACGTGCTTGCAACTCAACAAATGATATTGTAATATTCTTTTAGATTCTGGTTCTTAACAAACACACAAGAAGTGCTTTTTCCCATTTTTAAACTGTTACCATTGGCACATAATGCTACAAAGATTGCTAAAGTCAACAGATTTCACTAATAGACCTACCAATCTCTAAAAATAACATAATTTGGCTCCAAATCTCAAGGGAAAAAAATCATTTTAACCACCCTCATCAAAATAGTGGATTAATCAATAAATATGAATCTATTACATTTAATATTTTGCCTTTCCTTGCTATTTGTTTATTTTTCTTCAGAAAAAATGCTAACAAAATTATTGCATTTTAAACGTCTGCATTGTCACTCTTGATCAGTTTTATGCATATTTGCTGTATAAAAGTATTTCTTTTTTGCTGTTTAATACATGGTTCTCATCTGTTCTCTGTAAGGTGTCAGTGGCAGGTGGAGGCTAATGGTGCGATCTCTCCCGCCCTCACGCCGTCTCCGTCTCCTCTGCCTTTGACCATTGATGAGGAGCGAGAGTTCACCTATCCTTCAGACATCCTCGTCCCTCCTCCAGGTCCGATGCCGGGGGCCTGCTGTGAGCTTCCCCGCATCCACTTACCCCCGGGCATTATGGGCCGCCTGAGAGAGCTGTCTGGAAGAGCCCGGCCTCAGTTTCGCCCCAGCATTAAGTAAGCACATGAGAGGGAGTCTACATATTAGGGGAATGTAATTTAATAATAGCTGAACACGTAACCATAATCAGAAAAGCATCTTTAAATGGATGGAGGACTGAAAATCACACTTACAAATGGAGGGAGTCAGTAATCAGTTTATACACTAAAAAAATAAAAATATGAATAAAGCAAATTGAGTAATAGTGTAACATATTTAATTTGTTTTTTTTTTATGTAGTTAATAAAAAGTACTCATATTTTATTAAAAGTCATATTTTATTGGTTGCTTCCATATGATCAGCTGTATAAATTGAATTGTAATTAACTGTATTGTTTGTTATTGTATGCAAATATATTACAAAATATATTGTAGCTCTACATATTTGAACATAAATAAAATACGTAATAAGGTCCCATTTTTTTAAGATTAGTTAATGCTATAAGTAACAAACTAATGTTTTTAGTATATTTTTATAAATAGCATACTATTGTTATTATTATTATTATTATTATTGTTTGTTTGTTTGTTTTTTGTTTGTTTGTTTGTTTTTCCATAATAAAACACTTTACAAATTGACTAATTACGGTTGCATATTTAGTTTAAATTTTTGTTATATAGTTAATAAAAAAAAACAAAACAAACATATTTCATTGGCTGCTTCCATATGATCAACTTCAAAATTTGAATTTGTAGATGGACAATAAAATGCAATAATAATAATAATAATAAAATGTATATATATTAATGTATTTAAAAATTTATTGTAACGCTGATCTACCTATTTGTTAAGATTAAATAATATTTTAGGCAATTTTTTTAACATTGATTAATTTTTGTTAATGTTATTTATTTCAAATACAGTTGTTTTTTGTTTGCTCATGTTAGTTTATTAACAAATGTTAAGAAATATAACTTTTATGTAATGTATTATAATGTAGAAATTATAAAAAAAAAATAAATGCATTGATTTAATGCAGCAATATTAATAATGCATTAGTGATGTTTACTAATAAACATTATTGTAAAGTATCACTGTAAAATCTTACGAACGTCTATTTGTGTAGTGCGTTTTATTTTATTTTACTTTATTCATACCTGCAAAAGCAAACCACAAAATTCTGAACTATTACATTATAAACATAGAACGATTATTTTCAATAACGTTATACTGCTATGCAAATAAATGTAAATTAAAAAACATGAAATGTGATTTATACCTCCTTAATTTTCACTCAGAGAGGTGATCCGTCCTGATGTGATGGAGGAAGTGATCGTGTCGTGTGTCATAAAGCACTTGGGTCTGGTGGATGCGCTGCAGTCGCTGGTGAACTTCCAGTACAGAGAGATGCACAGAGAGGAGCACAACCTGCTCTGCAAAATCATGGCCGAGACCTTCAAGAAGATCAATGCAATGGAAAGACAGTTGCAAGTATGTGTTACAGCAGTCACAGATGCAGTGCTATTCATATTCATATTGTGTGATGCTGTTAATATATGCTGTGTCTGTGGTTGTTTCAGAGTGTGGCTGAACTGGAGCAGAAGTGGCAGAATGAAGTAGAAGAAGCTCAGCAGGGCAAACTGGAGAACAACTCTCCCTTCTTCCACGACTATCACTTCTTTGAGGTCAGAAATCTGATACATATAATCCATTTTTCTTTGTGAAAAGAGTACTTATTACAGAAATAATACACTTTAAAAGAACATGCTTAGGTGATTGATTCTTTTGTTGTGCTTTGTGGTCCACAGAACAAAATGAAGGAGCTGGAGCTTCTGTGTTCACTGAAGGAGGTTCCTCTGGACTGCACAGATCCAGAAAATGCTGTGATGGCTTTGAGGTATGAAATAAATTTTGACTTCCTGTGGTGAATCTAATTTTTTTCAAAATTTTGCTCAATTTACACCTACACTGATGTTCAAAAGAAGAAGTTAAAAGAAATTAATGATTTTACTCAGCAAGGATACTTAAAATTCTTCAAATGTGACAGTCAAAACATTCGGAATGTTACAGAATGTTTCTGTTTCAAAAAATGTTTTTCCTTTTGATCTTTCTATCAAATAAAAAAAAAAACAATCGAATCAAAAAAAAAAAAAAAAAACACTGTAACACTGAAGACTGGAGTAATGATGCTGAAAATTCAGCTTTGCATCACAGGAATAAATTGCATTTTAAATTTGAATAATATTTTACAATTTTTCTGTATTTTTACTGTATTTTTTATCAAATCAGTGCAGCCTCTGTGAGCATAGGAGACCTGGGCTGTTGTAGTCAACTTCAACTAAAACAAATTAAAATGAAAACCATAAAAAAAATTTACTTTACTATAAATAAAATGGATTTTAACTGAAATAAGATATATATGTGACCCAGGACCAGTAAAGTAAAGTCTTAAGTAGTCTTAAGTAGTTTGGGTATATTTGTAGCAATAGCCCATAAATATCTCTTTTATGCCAAAAATAATTAGGATATTAAGTAAAGATCATGCTCCATGAAGATATTTAGTAAATTTCCTACCGTAAATGTATCAAAACTTAATTTTTTCGTAGTAATATGCATTGCTAAGAACTTCATTTGGACAACTTTTAAGGTGATTTTTCTCTGTATTTACCTTTTTGTTTTCACCCTCAGATAAGTTGTATCTCAAATATTGTCCTGTCCTAACAAACCATACATCAATGGAAAGCTTATTTATTCAGCTTTCAGATATCTAAATCTGAATC
Source organism: Labeo rohita (assembly GCF_022985175.1). Taxonomy (NCBI): domain Eukaryota; kingdom Metazoa; phylum Chordata; class Actinopteri; order Cypriniformes; family Cyprinidae; genus Labeo; species Labeo rohita. Next base: position 3,070,546 of record NC_066875.1, on the reverse strand, counting down.
ACAATTTCAAAAAAATTACCCTTATGACTGGTTTTGTGGTCCAGGGTCACATATATGAAAGTTTTTATTTCAGCTATTTCTCGTTTTAATTTAGTTGAACTTGTTTAATTTGTTTTTAAACAGAGAGAAGTTTTTCCATGAGGTGAACTCCACGCAGCAGCAAAGAAGCTCCGTTCCATTGGCGAAAACCAAAGCGCTCGTGAAGAGCCTGATCAACCGCTCTGAGCTGCTGCTGCATGTTACCATAGCACCGCAGTGCAAGAGTCTGTCTTCAACACCAACATGCACACCAGGTGACTCACATACACATTTACACACACACACACATGCCTGCAAAAACATACAAATGCGCTTAACGGCTCTTTGAACTTTTCCTGCTTACAGCCTGTAAGTCGGTTTCAGACACCAAATCAATGGTTCCCATCGTGAAGCAGCCTGTGTTCCTGCGCAGTATGTCCGCTCCCTCAGATTTGGAAATGATTGCCAACAGTGATGTGGAGTTCACACATGGAGCACAAAGGTAGCATCAAATCACAGTTAGAGAACAAATAGGTCTAATTACTGATTTGTAAAATAGCCAATATATGCACACCTGTAAGCACACATCACTTGATTTTTATATTAATCCACCAAGTGTCTATGTTGCTTGACAACCACAGATGGCCTATATTTAGAAAAATAAACTACATTACATAACATAAACAGCTAGTTTGTGTTTTTTAGAGTTGTTTATGATTGTTATCATTAAAGCTGAATTAGTTAACTTATGCGTTTTTTGTAGTTATGCATTTATTTATAAAAATATGCATTTATTTATACATTTATTAATTAATTTATTTATTAATACATTTACACATATTTATTTGTGCTTTTTTTTATTAATGTGCATATATGCCTTATTTATGCGTTATTTGTACATTTTCTTTGTATACAGATTTTTGCATTTCTTTATTTATATATTTATTCATGGATTTATTTATACATTTATTATTTTTTTTAAACTACTTTCTCCTTTGACAGTTTAATTTGCAGAGACATTTCCAAAATATGACTCTGTGTGTTCAGATGAGGCAGTGATCAGTAAATCAATAATTGGTTATAAAACATTAACTGACGTTTGTGACTCAAAAATTACAAATGTCAGTTTTAATGGTTTTAATGTTTTTTTTTAACTTGGCCTATTGTTGAAATGGGTAAATTGCGGTTTATGCATTCATTTTTTATTTATGTAATTTATTTATGCATTTGTTTCCTTATTTATACATTTGTTTATTTATTTATTAATGCATATATATATATATATATATTATTATGCATCTATTTATTTATACTTGTGTGCATTTATTCAAGCAATTATTTATAAATATGCATTATTTATACATTTATTCATGCATGTATTTATTAATTTATTTTATGCATGTTAAAATACTGTCTCCTATGCCAGCTGTCTGTTCAGATAAGGGAGTGGTCAATAAATAAAAGATTTGTTGGAAACCATTTAGTGACATTTATGGCTCAAAAATTGCACACATTTTTTAATGTTAATTTTTCAGTTTCTTTTTTTTTTTTTTGCTACTTTGCTTATTGCTTTAATAGGTATATTTTATTTTTAATAATAACAATATTATGTTAGTTTTATTTATTTATTTATTTTTATTTGTTTTAGAGTTAATCATTTGTTGTAAAACATTTAGTAACTTGTTTTTTACTTTATTAGTTAAATTGTAGCATTTATTTATGAATTTTATGTATGTATTTGTTTCTTTATTCATGCATTGTTTTATTTATGCTTTTATTTCTGTGTGCATTTTATTTTTGCATTTATGTTTTTATTGTATATAATGTAATAGAATATTAGTATTTATTTCTTTATTTATTAAATAATTAATAATTAAACCATTTAGTAAGATTTGTGGTTTAATTTTACATGTCAGTTTTATTTTTATTTGCTTATTGCTATAATAGGTAAATTCAAAGTGTTGCTACAATTTTTAAACTAACTATTTGCCTGTCTGTCTGTTTAGGAGGCGTCTCCATCCATCCAGTCACCGGAGCAGCTCTTTTACACTACTGCAGTCACTGGTCATTGAAGACAGCAAGGACAAACCCACATACAGTGTGCTGCTGGGACAGCTGTTCGCCTTTATAGGAACCACTCCTGATCAGACCGTAAGATCAGACTCATGCAGCAGGACAGTTGTGTTGCTCACTGACAAACATCAGCACTTAAAGTACATCTTCTGACTGCAGGTGTCCAGCACCAGCTTCCTGTGTGCGGCTCAGACGCGCTGGAGGAGAGGCCGCACCAGGAAACAGGCTCTGGTCCACATGAGGGAGCTGCTCACCGCCGCTGTACGGGTGGGAGGAGTCACACATCTGGTCGGCCCCGTTACCATGGTGCTGCAGGGCGGACCGCGGTATATTTAACCACAGATATTTGAACATACATTACCGTTCAACAGTTTGGGGTCAGTAAGAGTCGTTTTTTGAAGAAAGGAAGGATGCATTAAATTAATGAAAAATTACAGTAGAGACATTTAAAATGTCACAAGATGTCTGTATCAAATAAGTGCTGTTCTTTCAAACTTTCTATTCATCTGTGAATCATGAAAAATAAAATGCATCACAGGTTTCAACATTGATAATAAATTAAAAAATGTTTCTTAAGCATCAAATTCAGCTTTGATCACAGCAATCAATTACATTTTAACATATATTCACTTAGAAAATGGCTATATCAAAATTATAATGATATTTTACAATTTATCTGTTTTTTGTGCATTTTTCTTTAAATAAATCCAGCCTTAGTCACAGAAGAGACTTCTTACCAACCCCAAATTTTTGGTTTTTAGTTTAACATTGGTAGGTCAATCTGCAGATCATTGCATTTCTGCTTTGTAGCTTCAGTTGTTCATATGAATATGTGTGTGTTTGTGTAGGGTGGAGGAACTGACCTGCGGTGGCATGATGGAGCAGGTCCAGGAGGCCTTTGGAGAGACCATGACATCAGTGGTGTCTCTGTGTTCCCGTTACCCAATCGCCTGCGCCAACAGCATCGGCCTGCTGTGCACCATCCCGTACACCAGGCAAGAGCTCCGATTCGGCTCTTATTTCATATCAAATATGGAATTGTGTCCATATGGAATTATGTAACATGACCTAGATGACGTCAACAGAACAGGAAATTATTTCTTTTTAAAAATAATGTGCACTGATTACTGTTTCAGTAACAGTTGGAAGGTGTATTCAAAAACACATTTGTGCAATTTTAAAGTAAATGTTAAATTAAAATCCCAATTTGCTTTTACAGTAAAAAGTGCTATTTTAGTATAATTTATGCAGTATTAAAAATGCTGTAAAGTAGAATTTATTTAAATTTTAGTTTGTTTTAGTTATGTGCTTTTATGATTTGTTTTTCTGTTTAGCCAGTTCATTTTTATTTAGGTGATAAATGTCATTTTGATGATGAATAGGGTTAAATTTAAAATTCCAGCTTGCTATTACAGTAAAAAGTTTTATTTACATTTTAAATTAACTTTTTTTTCTTGTAATTTTATGGATTTTCATCATTTTTATTCATTTATTTCTTTATTTATTTAGCATTTTTTTGTTTCAGATAATGAATAATGTTGCATTTTACAATAGCAGTGTTATTTTAGTATTATTTACATGCTATAGTAGTATTTTATAACATTTTAAATTAACTTTTATTATTATGTTTTTTTATTATAATTTCATTATATTTTTAAGTTTTCATGTTCATTTTAGTTTTAGTAATTTTTGTTTTTGTTATTCTTATTAACTTTTTTGTCAACATTTCTGTTTAGCTAATTATTTTATTTTTTATTAGTTTTAGGTGATGAATAATGTCGTCATTATGATAATGAATAATAGTATTAGTTTTAGTATTACTGTTATTAGCATTATTTATATACTGTTATAATATTCGTTAATATTTAAATTAAATTAGCTTCTATATTTATATTTTCAGTTTTCATTTAATCTTAGTTTAAACATTAGTAATTTTGTTATACTTTGCCATTTGTATTTGTTTTTATTCCTCAATGTTTTAGTTTAGCTCATTTAATTTTATTTAAGCATTATGTGATGAAAATGTTGTAATTTTGATGTCAAATAACAGTAAATAGTTTTTATTTTATATTTACAGTTTTCATTTTAATTTTAGTTTAATCATTTTTTGTTATATTTTTATGTAGTTTTATCATATTGTTTTTAATTGGTGTTTTTCCTTCCTATTTATTTTCCTCAGCCTTTTTTTTTTTTTTTTTTTTTTTTTTTTCACAGTTTTAGCAATTCTAGTACGTTAATCTAAAATGTAGGGCAAGGCAACAGGGCAAAATTACATTACATTTTTTTGCCTAATATGTGGATTTTATTTAATCTTTACTAGTTAAAGCTAACAAAACCAACTTTGCACAATAGAAAATATGTCAGCACTAGTCAGAACATAACATTTTATTAGCACTGATCATACATAATAACATGACGTGGTGTTCCATCTGAAGTCGATCACGCTTTGTAATATGTTGTGTTGTTGTTGTGTTCAGGAGTGAGGAGCAGTGTCTGGTGCGCAGCGGTCTGGTTCAGCTGATGGACAGGCTGTGCAGTCTGAGCAGTCAGAGGGACAGCAGCTCCAATGAGAAACAAACCAAAAAACAGAAAGTGGCTACAATGGCGTGGGCTGCTTTCCAGGTGCTGGCCAACCGCTGCATTGAGTGGGAGAAAGTCGAAGGTGAGAAACATTCAAGGTTCGAGAAGTAACACAACAAGCCTGTTTAACATTAACTGATGCTCACTGTTGTTGAACAGGAGGCTCCACAGACGCAGTGCATTCTGGACTGGCACGACAGGTGTCTAGCTTGCTAACCAATCACCTGGCTCGTGCGACAGACTGCTGCGGGAACCAAGCGGCGGGAAACGACGCCCTGCAGGATGTGCTCAGTTTGCTTAACGATCTGTCCAGGTACTTCCTGTTCCACCTGAACTTCCTACTCAACCTCTCAATTCTTTTTTTTAAAATGGAAATTATATAGTTTAAAATAATATACTTAAGTGTAAACTGAATAATGTTTTCAGACACTTTATTTCATTTTAATTACAATTAAATGGAAATTTATTCTAGTTTAAATATATATTAAATGCAATTAGCTGAACATTAGTAGATGTAGAATTTAAGTACATCTTTATATGCAATTTCATAATTACTTTTATTGAAATATGGTTAAAAGTACATTTATGACATTTATGGCAGTCTAAAATAAACTGAAATGTAATTTCTAGTGAAGCTTGCATGTCATGTATTTAATTAAACTATCATAACTTTCAACTTTTTACATATTCTGAATAAGAATTAATGGATTTACCCAGTTTTACCCGGTTTGAACTGTTGCACCGCCCTTTCTTCTCTTCCCAGGAGTCACATAGGCAAAACCATCCTGAGCCAGCCGGCCTGTGTGTCTAAACTCCTGTCTCTGCTCCTGGACCAGCGGCCGTCACCCAAACTGGTGCTGATTATACTGCAGTTGTGCCGAGCCGCGCTGCCGCTCATGAGCGTGGAGGATTGTGGGAATGTAGCGCTGCCGTCCTGGAGCTACTCAACGAACGCGCTGGACGCAGAGCAGCAAGACGCCAGTGATCCTGCTTTCCGCATCGCATCGCTGCTGCTGGCCAAGTTGGCGGACTATGTGGTGCCAGGTACGAGAGAACATAGCTTGATTTTAATAAAAATAAAGGGTCTCTCAAATATATTTCATTTGTCGTTGTGTCCAGGCCAAAGATTTTGTAACCTTCACTCTAAATCTAGCTTAATAAGCTTAAATAAGTTGTGCCAAACTTTGAAGTTTTTTTTTTTTTTTTTTTTTACATTAAAGTCTCTTCTGCTCATCCAGACTGCGTTTATTTGATTAGAAATACAGTAAAAAGAGTAATATTGTGAAATATTATTACAGTTTAAAATAGTTGGTTTCTATGTGAATATATTCTAAAATGTAAGTTATTTCTGTGATCAAAGCTGCATTTTCAGCATCATTATTCCAGTGTCACATGCTCTTTCAGAAATCATTCTAATATTCTGATTTGCTGCTCAAGAAACATTTCTGATTATTAATGTTGAAAACAGTTGTGCTGCTTCATATTTTTTGCGTTTAACTGTATTTTTCGCAATTCTTTGATGAATAGCTCAAAGAACAGAATTATTTCAAATGGAAATTTTCTGTAACAATTTTTGCTACTAATTTTAATGTTTATTGTCGCATTTGGTCTATAAATACAATCCTTGAAAATTGATATTATAGTTAGCTAAAACTAAAACCAAAAAACATATTTCTGTTACTTGAAATATATTACACTTTAATATAAAAACCTTAAACTTATTTTATTTTAACATTTTCTCATTTTTATTTAGTTTAACTTAATAATAAAAAAAAAAACATTAAATTTAAAATATTATTAAAAGTGTAATAGTATCTCAGTGATACCAAAACACTTGCTAATTTTTTTTATTTAATATGTTCCTTGAGGTTCACTTATAATGTTAATCAAGTTTTTTTTGCATAAAAAAAGAAAGAAATATGTGGAAAAATGATTACTTTCAACCCTCTTTCTGAACCTTTACCGGAAACAAGCTGTTTTTAAGGCGCGGGACTTTTAAGGCTTCTCCATAATCTGCCGCTGTTATGATTGGCTAAAGCCATTGCAAAGGAAACAGTATCAACGCCCCCTCAGCCCTGTTTTGAGTGTTTTGACAACATAATCAAAATATAACAGTCATTTCCAGACAAAGCAATATGAAATCATTTACTGTTTGCAGCTGCAGTCAGATCTCGTACCGCTTCATCTTTCAACAAATGTTTCTTTTTGAACTCTCCATGACTCTAATCTCATAATTACAAAACAACATAATCTGAATGTTCCCTGACAAAATCCAGTGTGCCATTAAAAATAAACTGTTTGCTTGTTCCTCACGCTGGGATTCAAATTTCTACTTGCTTTTGATGCAATGTGACACTTGCATTCAGCGTGAACAATGCCATTGGGCGGGGCCTATGTCAATGTGTGATGTGTTGCTCTGGAGGCGGAGTTTATGCAAATGCACAGCTGACATCACCATGTCCCATCGGATCCAAAATGAGTCGTTTTCTGTTATTACGTAAATTACATGCTTTTTTATTGATGATGAGGACATTTTAATTTATGAAACTTGCATCAAAAGATCAAGGGAAATTTGGTTTCTCATGTCATCACCCCTTTAATATTCACTCTTAGGTTGCCAGACGTTGCTCTCCCCCAGCGCCTCTGAGCCCGACACCAGTCTGACGCGGGCCTGTCCGAAGAGCAGCGCTAAGACCGACAGAGACGCTAGCGAGGAGGGCGAAGCTGTGGATGGCAAGCTCTCGATTTTCATCCACAAAAGAGAAGACCAGTCGTCCCATGAGGTGCTTCAGCCGTTACTCAGGTAAAAACACATTCACCTCAATGGACACTTGAATTCAGACACAAAATTGAAGAACTTATGGCTGATGTCATTTTTTGCACGTCACCTTGCAGCAGCTCAGAGGGTCGTCCTTTCCGTCTCGGCACTGGAGCCAACATGGAAAAGGTGGTGAAGATGGATCGAGACATGACGAAGGTGAGCTCTGGTTTACAGTTGATGGTTCTGAGGAGCAGAAAGCAGTGCTAGATGTGTGAAATATGCTGTTTGTTTGCGTTTTGCAGAGCGGCTGCTGTGAGGTGATCACAGAGGAGGCTTCGTCTGCTCTGCGGAAAGCCAATAAGTGGGCTCAGTCTGGGCTTATTGTTAGCGTGGGTCCTCCAATAGAGAGCACGGGCCAGGAGAATGCTGGGATATCCACTACAGGTGACAAGAAGAAAACCGCACAGTCTACAGTGTGCAGAGAAAGGAACGCTGAGCTGGCTCGGTATGAATAATATACTTACCTAGTTCTTGGTGTGTACTGTTGCTTCAGAAAGTTTTATATTTATATGAGTTTTATATGCGTACCTGCAAACTCATTGTCTTTCAGTGAAATGTGCCGTTCTGATACTGAAATTCAAGTGATTCATGCAAATCAGAGGTGTTTTCATATCTGAAGGGATCTGACAGTCTTTCAATGTTTCAGTGGCATTTTCGTTTCATCTTACCTCTTTGTTATGCCAAATAAAGCAGGTTTATTTTAGTATTTGAGATACTATTAGTTTTTAATAATATTTAGAATATTTTTAACAATATACACTACCAGTCAAAAGTCAAAAGATTTTTAATGTTTTTTTTTTTAAGACGTCTCTTCTGCTCACCAGGCCTGCATTTATTTGATCCAAAGTACAGAAAAACAGTACAATTTTGAAATATTTTTTCCTATTTAAAATAACTGTTTTCTATTTGAATATATTTTAAAATGTAATTTATTCCTGTGATTTTTAAAGCTGAATTTTTAGCATCGTTACTCCAGTCACATGATCCTTCAGAAATCATTATAATATTCTGATTGCTGCTCAAAAAATTTAATTATATTATTATTATTATTGTTATGTTGAAAACAGCTGAGGAGAATTTTTTCAGGTTTCTTTTATGAGTAGAAAGTTCAGAAGAACAGCATTTATCTGAAATAGAAATCATTTGGAACATTATAAATGTCTTTATCATCACTTTTGATCAATTTAAAGCAATTCCTTGCTAAATAAAAGTATTAATTTCTATAATTTCTTTCTTGGAGAAAAATATACTGACTCCAAGCTTTTGAATGGTATGGTGTATCATGTTAAAAAAGCTTTTTATTTCAGATAAATGCTGATCTTTGCATCTTTCTATTCATCAAAGAATCCTGAAAAAATGTGCTCAGCTGTTTTAAATATTGATATAATGATAATAAAAAAAAAAGTATTTTGAACAGAAAATCAGCATATTATAATGACTTCTGGAGGATCATGTGACTGAAATTCAGCTTTGATCACACAAATAAATTACATTTTAAAATATATTCAAATGGAAAGCAGTTATTTTAAATAGTAAAACTATTTAAAAATTGTACTGTTTTTGCTGTACTTTGGATCAAGTAAATGCAGGCTTGGTGAGCAGAAGCAACATTAAAATCTCACTGTTCAAAAACTTTTGACTTGTAGTATATTCTGTTTTTTTTTTATTTTGGTTTTAGTAATTTTATGTGCTTTTGTAATTTTTTTTCTAATTAGTTTTAATTCATTTTTATTTCTATTGTAGTTTATGTAGTACATCATGTTTTTTTTTTTTTAATAAAAATTTATTTTATTTCTAGTAACAATTGTTTTATGGTTTTAGTTTCAGTTAACTATAATAACCAAGTAATATAATAATGTTTATTCATTAATATATTAAAAAATATAATATTAATAATAATAAGCCATAAATACCAACATCAGAGAATTCTGAACATGTGAATATGTCATTAAATTATTGAAATATTAACTTATAATCTTGAAGTGTACTTTAACTAAATATTTTAAGGGGTTCGGCTGACAAAAAAGTTTTGTGATTTCCTGACATGATCAATTATTAGGCTGAAATGTGAGGTCTGTCATTTATAAAACTTTATATTTTTGTCAAAAATGTTATTATTTGAACTGTGAAGTTGTTAAAATCATAGTTTTTACAGTCATTTTTTAGTTTAAGTTACTGTATTCATTGTGTCATTTCTAAACAACATTGCTACCTAAACTGACCATGTACACACTGCAGCTAAATTCGGATGTCAGTTTACTTTTTACTCTTTAATCACGTTGTGTACACACATAATTCACTGAAATATGGGAGTGACAACCTCATTTAACAACTGCATTAACTCACAAAAAATACAAGTAGTGACCACCACATTTACAGAAGTTCTACGCAGTATGTACTGAACTGAACTAAACAACTAGTTGTTAATGACGTATTTAAACACGCACCAGAAATGTGTCTTCGTCTGTATTTGAGATGCAAGAAAAGAAGTCTTAAACTTAGCACAATTTGACACGGGGCTAGTTGTGCTCATGAGCCCTGCGGTAAAGTGTCAGTGTTGCCAGATCTTCATAGAAAAAAACAACAAACAAGGACACACATGGAGCGATAGTTTACGGGACTCATTCCCGCATATAAATGTGGTTGTCAGTCCTGAAACTTGCAGTGTGTACGTGACAAAGAAGTAGTTGTAATATCAGAATTTTCCAAAATGATTTCAAATGCTCATTTCAAGAAATTTCTAGAAGGAAGGATGACTGAAACCCTTCTATTTCTAACACAGCTCAGATCCAGTGCGGCCCTTCATCAGCGGCCACGTGGCTAACAGCATGGCGGCGGAGGTCATCGCTCTGCTGCACAGTCTTCTGACCGCACCTGAATCCAACACGGCTCAAATATGGACCAGCACTGCAGAAAAGGTGAGCTGCGCTCTTTCATATCCTAACAAGGGCGCAATTACAGCTGGCCTTAAAATAAAATCTTCATTGAGCACTAAAACAGACACTAAAATCTTCCTGTGTAGTTCACTCAGTGCCTTCTCTCCCTCAGGTGTTGTCCAGGGCTTTGATGTACATCCCGCAGTTGGGCAAGTACGCTGAGAGTATCCTGGAGAGCGGCAACAGCAGCGGCAGGAAGTTAGCAAAACTGCAGGCCATTGGTCGACAGGCCGTAGCGGCTCTTTGCGCGTTGGGAGGATTCAAGGAGACCATTAAAATCGGTTCTGAAGTCCAGGTGTGCAATTGCTTCAGATGCATAATTTAGCAGATTAATTATTTGAGTTGTTCACATGAGTAGTATCTTGCTGAAGTATTTGTCTGTGTGTGTTTTGGGTGGCAGGTGGTGGGTAAAGGTGTGTTGGACAGTGTTGGGGTCGTCATCTCCATTAATGAGCAGGAGGGAATCGCCACGGTCAAGTTTCCCTCTTGCGAGTATCGGCGCACGAGCAAAGCATCTGATATCCTCACCGTACCCATATCACGCCTCTGCACCCCTCGCTCTGAGGTAACCACGCCTTAAATGTCTGTAAAACTGCAGAAATTCATAGATTTAGCATTGCTGTTTCCATTTGCACTGAGTAAAAAAATGTTTTCTGTCACTGTTTCATTGCCCAGTATTATCTACCTCATCCTCTTCAACTTTGAGATTGATTTATTCATTTTTACTCGTAATACTCCTTGTTATTCCTTGTGAAAATGAAGTGCACTTTAGCATAAAGAGTAATTATTACGAAATTATACACTTTAAAAGAATATACTAATGGTCAGTGTGATCTGAATGCAGTGTTTACATACAGTCAAGTGGCTGTTAATTAAAATTAAATGAAAATGTATTCTTTTTTTTCTATTTTTATTAAATGCAAATAGTAGAACTTTAGAGTGTTTTTGACTCACTTAAAGGAGAAGTCCACTTCCAGGACAACAGTTCACGTATAATTCATCCCTTTGTCATCCAAGATGTTCATGTCTTTCTTTCTTCAGTCATAAAGAATTGTTTTTTGAGGAAAATATTTCTGCATTTTTCTCCATATAATGGACTGATATGGTGCCCCGAGTTTGAACTTCCAAAATGCAGTTTAAATGCGGCTTCAAACGATCACAAATGTGGTTGTAAACAATCCCAGCCGAGGAAGAAGGGTCTTATCTAGTGAAATGAAGTTATTTTCATAAAAATAATACAATTTATATACTTTTTAATGTCAAATGATCGTGTTGTCTTGCTCTTTCCGACCTCTCCCATCTCATTTTCTCCCTCAATTTCAAAATCGTCCTATATCGCTGTTTTACCTTTTTTGTTAAGGGTGTTTGATTTTCTTTGCATGTTCACTTTGCAAAGGCTGGGTCGGTACTTCTGCAGTGATGTAGGATGATTTTGAAATGATTTTCGAACTTGAGGGAGAAAATACGATTGGAGTTTTTCGACATACCCTAACTGTCTTGAGTCAGAACACACAGAGTTCAGGCAGAGCAAGACAAGACAAGCGTTTGAGATTAAAAAGTATTTAAATTGTATTTTGTTTTAATGAAAATGACCGATCGTTGCACTAGATAAGACCCTTCTTCCTCGGCTGGGATCGTTTGCATCCTATATGCTTTAATATACTTTAATGTCATTTCTGTTAATTAAATGTGATATAATTGTAATTACACATTTGTAATGATTAAGTTGCAGTTTAGTATATTTAAAGTAGATTTCCAAATGTAATATACAGTATACAATTAACAGTTTAAAATTATAATCAAGTACTTTGCATGTGCTTAATGTTAGCCAGCACATCAAAATAAGAGTATTTCTTTAAATCCTGACAAGATTTTTAAAACATAATTTTAGGTTAAAAGTTTTACTTTAAAAGTACATTTTAAGTTATTATAACACAGTGCACTTCTTAAAAGTGTGATAAGAAACACATGAAAGTGTACTAAAATATCAAATTAAATAAGTTTAAATTAAAATGGGTTTTAGTAATTTTAGCACTTCAGTTTAAACTTCTAACTTTTAATTAGGTGCCAAGGCAACATTTCTAATTTTGATTTAAGTTTAGGTTTTCCATCAATTTTTATAATTTACTTAATTTTAACTATTTTTTAGACAAATGTATTTTAAATGGTTTTAGCTTTAGTTAACAAACTTTTAAAAAGCTAAAAAACTGTTCTTTTATTAATGATGAATGGTGAAATCGTCATAATTAGTTAATAGACAATTCATAAATATAGGATAACAACCCACTGTTTACTTACCACTTAAGTGACTAACGTACTGTTAGAAATAAATGCAACCTGGGCTAAAGCCAGAAAAACAGACACTTTGAATTATACCACTTTTTAATATGAATAAACTTGCCTTTACCTGTGGACTCTTCAAGTGATGTCGTCTTGCTGATTTGTGAAGCAGCTCAGATATCTGCTGTCATGTTTCTCACGGATCTCTGTGTGTTTGCCATCAGGCTCTGCCGCTGCATAAGCTGTCCATCACGGAGAAGGTCGTTCAGGCCGTGCAGTCCATGCTGTTGCCGCAGGAGGGCAGTCTGTCCATACACACGTCCCTGCCGGCGTCTGGAGACGGATCCAGTCCTGTGATGGCTGTGGTGCGTCTTCTGGCTGAGATCAGAACCAGGTCAGACCCCAAATTTAGAAGTCAAATATAGTGAGTTTTGACTCTTCTTGTATGTGCATTATTGTACAGTACTGTTTGGGATATGGGATGTTTATTCTGCATGTTTGACCCCGTCAGAGCGTGTTTGGTGATGGCGCAGCTGCTGGAGGACAGCTCGTTTTGTGAGGAGTTTATTCAGCAGTGTCCAGCAGCAGTGGAGGTGCTCAACCTGATCGCTCAGGAGTGCAGTCCTGGTGAGTGCCGACACCAGTATGATGTGAACCTGAATGCAGCGCCAGTGCAATTAGGTTTTTTTCGTACATCCAACAGCAATCAAAATGATTAAAAAAATCATATTTATACTGTTAATACAGTTCATATAATTTATATAAAATTCATATAAAATATCAATTATATATTCATAATAGTAAAATAATAATATAATCTTTATTTTTATTGTAGAAAATATTTTTTTTTACAATTCTGTTTATTAATTCTACTTAATTCTAAAACAATACATTAACTAACAGAGCAAACCTTATTGGTTCCTGAGCATCAAGCAAGCATTCTTGAGCTAAGCTAAAATCTAATGAAATATAAATACTAGATGAAAAACTTAATTTAAAAAAAATAATAATAATAATAAAAAAAATTGAAATTTAGAGTAGTAACTTACTAAGCTGAAGCTCTAAAAGTCCTAAAATTAGGACTTGTTGTGTTTGTCATTTTAATTAGTTTTATATATATATATATATATATATATATATTTTTTTTTTTTTTTTTATAGTTTTTATGTAATTTTAGTTTTTTATTTATGAAATACTATAATAGTGTATAAATAATACTAAATTAACACTGACAGTAGTATTTCCTTATTTTGTTAGAAAATTATTCATGTTTGTGAAATGTTGCCTGGGTTGAAGAACTTAAAATTACAACTGAAATAAAAATAAATTAAATCTAAATAGAAATCTAAAAAACTAAAACTTTATTCTGTATTTTTGGTCAATTACTAAAACCTAAGCAAAAATTAAACTGAAAACTATAAATAAATAAATAAATAAATAAATAAATAAATAAATAAAATGGATAGAGAAAAATGATGAGAATATTAAAAATATCTCCATTTGTGTTCTGAAGATAAACAAAGGTGTTATTGTGTGTGTGTTTCATACAATGAAGCATAGATGTGGTTCATAACTAATGCAGTATATATATTCCAAGTGAAACAGCATTTATAGGCAATTAGGCATCAGTGGTTGTGTGTGTGTTTGCAGGAGAGCGTTTAGTGATGGTTGAGGCTCAGTGTGAGAGGGTTCGGATGTTGTATCGAGACTGTGCTCGTCCTCCACCACCTCCAGTACAAACTGATCAGCGACAGGTGAGATGAGCCTCATTAATGCTTTATTTAATGTGATCGAGAAGAGCCTTTTGTTGTTGTGTGATATTATCATCAGCTTCCTGCTTGCCATATATGGGCTGCCCTGTAAACACACAGAATGACTGGCAGACATAAAGCCTGCTGATTGGCTGACTAAATAATCCGACTGGAGTTGTTAATAATACCTTGCTTAGCAAACACTGAACTTCTTCCTCTCTCCGCAGCCTAAGGAAATCACATGGTGTCCATCACGTGTCTTCCCTCCGGTTCGCGCCTGCATGTTTTCCTCACACTTGACCTCTGTGACCTTTCTGGCTGATCCGAGCGCAGGTGGAGGCCTTCCCAGAGGAACGTTCATCTACGCCACTTCACCTGTGCCTGTCCAGGTAACTACAGCCTGTTTTTTTAAGAAATTAAGACTTTTCTCAGAACTTTTGTTATTTTAGATTTTTAGAATTTAGATTTTACGAAAATATGTTGTAGTTTTCATTACAATTTTAGTAAATGTTTTTGTAATTTTGTTGTGTCTTTGTCATTTTTATTAGTTTTAGTTGTCTTTAATGTCTATATAGTTTTAAATGAAAATGAAAACACAACTTAAAATAGCAACTAGGTGAAATAAGTTTTTCTTGTTTTAATTTAATTTTTTTCTTTATTTCAACTAATTTTCAATTCAAGTAACTTTTTGTAAGGTTTAATTTTAGTTCACCGTAATAAACCAATAATAATTTGATCAAAAGTGACAGTAAAGATATTTATAATGGTACAAAATTTCAAATACATGCTGTTCTTTTGAACTTTCTATTTAATCAAATAATCCTGAAAAATAAAATGATCTCAGTTTCCACAAAAATACAAAGTAGTACAAATGTTTTCATAATTGCTTATAATTAGAAATGTTTCTTGAGCAGTAAGTCAGAATATTATGATGATTTCCGAAGGATCATGTGACACTGAAGACTGGAGTGATGATGCTGAAAATTCAGCTTTGATCACTGCAGTAAATTACATTATAACACATATTCCCATAGAGAACCGTTTTATTTAAATATGAGTATTATTTTACAATTTTACAGTTTTTACTGTATTTTAGATTAAATTAATGCAGCCATGGTGAGCAGAAGAGACTTCATTCAAAAACATTACAAAACCTTAGCAACTTTCTTGAACCAGCCTCAAACTCTTTCTGGTTTCCAGGCTCCTTCCTTTTACTGGGAGATCGAGATTGTTTCTTTCGGAGACTCAGAGGACGACAGCGGCCCTATAGTGTCGTTTGGTTTCTCCCCGGAGGCGGAGAAGCGAGACGGCGCCTGGACCAGTCCTGTCGGCACCTGTCTATTCCACAAGTACTGACCCTCTCGATTTAACACATTCACTTGACTTGTACTGACTATCAGCCTGTTCTTTCTGTTCCCCTCTGCTTCCCATCCTAACGCCTTTCTTTTTACGTGTCGTCCTTGTTGTTTCTCTCCCGCTCAGTAATGGGAGGGCCGTACACTATAATGGCTCCAGTTTGCTGCAGTGGAAGAGTGTGAGACTAGACGTGGCTCTACTTCCTGGTGAGACAGGAGCGACTTTAATCATTCAGCACATTATGTTGTTTAAGCCGACTGTTGGAAAAGCTACTTCTAAAACTGTTAAAGCACAGTTAAAGGCATAGTTCTTTCCCAACAACAGTGTGTTGCCTGTTCTTTTCTTTAACTCCTATAACTAACACTTTCTGTTTGCTCTTATAATGCTCTCTAATTGCTCTTTACTTATGTTACATTATTAAGTCTTAAAACTGAAATTTGTTTAAAGAGCTGAAATGGAGTGTTGTACATATTGAATATGTAAAGTTAGTAGGATTTCTAATGGCAACCAATGGCACCATTTCTCATCACTCACAAAGTTTAATTGATATTTCTTTGGTTCATGCATGTGTATACAGAGTTGTGGGGCTGCTCTAGTGATGGTCTGTGCTGTGTGTTTTGACACAGGTGATGTTGCAGGCATCGGTTGGGAGCGTTTGGAAGGCACTCCTCCTCCACCCGGTCAGCCTCCTAAAGGAAGAGTCTACTTCACGTACTGCGGTCAGCGTCTCGCTCCTTATTTGGAGGATGTGGCCGGAGGCATGTGGCCAGTAGTCCACATTCAGAAGAAGGTTTGCACACAAATGATAAATAATGTTTACTAATGGTTTTAGTTAATTTATTTTTTTTTTAAAAAGTCCCTGAAAGTGGTGTTAATCACTAATAATTTGCTAATTACATAAGGGTATGTTGTTATCAGTGTTATTGTAGTATTATTTGTATACTGTTATACTATTTATTAGTGTTTTGAATTAACTTTTATTCTTATATTTTTTATTTTAATTTTAGTTGTTTATTTTTTTAATGCTTAGCTTAAATTTATTTTTATTTTTATTATTTTTATTACAATTTATTTTTAATTTTAGTAATTTCTAAACTTTTAAAATTAGAAATGTTCCCTTGGCAGCTAACTTAAATAAATAAATGTAAGCTATATATAGATAGATAGATAGATAGATAGATAGATAGATAGATAGATAGATAGATAGATATACACACACATAAAAGTTAGTATTATAAAATATTATTTTAAAGAGAATTTAAAAACTGAAAATTATTTATTTCAGTTAGCTGCGAAGGGAACATTTCTAATTTTCAAGTTCTGAAATTACTAAAATGAAAAATCTACGTTTTTAAATTCTCTTTAAAACGCAACTAATTTTAATGTCTTAAAAAAAAAAAAAATTATGTGTAGTTTTCATTAAGAATAACAACACTGGCTGTTATACCCGATACAACTAATGAATAAAAAGGAGAGATGATAATTTAGATGGAAAATGATATATAAAACAAAAAGATGTTAAAGAGACCAAAGGTAAAATGGACAAACAAATTTCAGTTTGCAGAGTGTAAATAAAGAAATGAAACACACTACAAAGCATCATAATTATTTATCAATATTATTTATTTTTCTGGGTTCTGCGGTTGTGGGATATTCAGTGACAGACATTTTATGCACTGCAAAAAAGGCTTATATTACTTAGCATTTCTATCTTGTTTTTAGTCAATATCTAAAATTCTTAAATTAAGATGCATTTACCAGTTAAGCAAAATGACATAAGATATTAGGTCTTGGTGAGGGGAAAAAATCTAAATTAAGTGTGGTTTAAGCAAAATTCATTTTATTTAGTTGTTTTTTTTTTCCCCCGGGTCAAGACTGAATATTTTATGTCATTGTGCTTATCTAGTAAATGCATCCTAATTTAAGAAAAACAAGATGAAACGGCAGTGTGGGAGGTACATTGGTACCTTTATTTGCCATTTATCCCTGCATCTTAATTGTTCTTTATGATTCTGCTTTTTTTTTTCAGAATACGAAGATCCATGCAAATTTTGGCTGCCGGTTGTTTGCGTACGCAGAGGGACAGGCTCACCGAAATGCTGCTGATCTCTGCATGGACCTCTCAGAGGAGATCAGCGCTAACTTCGAGGCTCTGCCCTTTGCCATGGCCTCTGACAGCGACAATGATGCCGGCACCAGCGTGGCGTCTGACTCGGGGTCTCATGGCCCCCCGTGTCGC
This sequence comes from Labeo rohita, assembly GCF_022985175.1. NCBI lineage: Eukaryota > Metazoa > Chordata > Actinopteri > Cypriniformes > Cyprinidae > Labeo > Labeo rohita. The sequence continues at coordinate 3,052,492 of NC_066875.1, read as the reverse complement.
ATTGCTGCGGTCGTCACAGCACAGCAACGTCAGTGTCACAAAAATATTTGGCACCACAACTGTTTTCAACATTTATAACAATTAGAAATGTGTTTTGACCAGCAAATCAGCATGTTAGAATGATTTCTGAAAGATCATGTGACACTGAAGACTGGAGTAATCATGCTGAAAATTCAGCTTTGATCACAGGAATAAATTACATTTTACAATATATTCAAATAGAAAACATCTATTTGAAATTGCAATAATATTTTACAAAATTACTGTTTTAATTGACTTTTGATCAAATAAATGTAGCCTTGATGAACAGAAAAGCCTTATTTCAAAAACATTTAAAAATCTTATTTATTCCAAACTTTTGGTTTATAATGTTTTGAATTTTTTCCTCATTCAACAGGATAAAATTAATTATCTGATCGAATCAGTAAGGCAGATGTTATTTAATGTTGATGCAGCTCATGTGGGTTAAAATTTCTTATTATCTTATTTTATTTACAGAGTACAATAGTGATGCCTCTTGCCACTATAAGGTGGAACTGAGTTATGAGAATCTGGTCCTCTCAGGCCCAAACGCTCATCCGCCACCGATTGCTGATGATGAGAGTGATGATGAAGATGATGAAGACATTCCTAGGGTATGAAGAGCTGAGAACTAGGCCCTTAATTTCATAAAAATACAGTTACACACATTATACACAGTGGTTTCAAACTGTCTTTTTGAAGAAAAGTTTCTTTCTCTTCTCTTTGTAAAGGAGGATCATTACGCTTTGCTCGTGAAAGCATGGGAAACCAAAGTTTTTCCAACCATTCGCCGTCGTTTCAGGAATGAGGCAGAGAGGAAGTCCGGCCTGGACCAGATCAAAGGAGCTCTTCAGCTGGGTGAATGATTTATTTATATGATTTTATTTGCAATGGCTAAGTACACTGTAGCACACTTTTAAAAAGGGTACATATTATGTGCTTAAAAAAATACTGTATGCAAACTGAATGTGATAATTCCACTTAATTGCCCTTTAATTGTAATAGATTATAAAATGCGTTTAGCTGAACTCTAAAGTGATTTTTGACTCATTTCAGTAGGACTTAAGTACATCTTTATATGTGACCATGGACCACTAAACCAGTCATAGAACCAGTCAATTTTTCAAAACTGAAATGTATACATCATCTGAAAGCTGAAATAAATAAGCTTTCCATTGATGCATGGTTTGTTAGGATAGGACAATATTTAGTTGAGATACAAGTACTTGAAAATCTGGAATCTGAGGGTGCAAAAAAATCACAATATTGAAAAAATCGCCTTTAAGGTTGTCCAAATTAAGTTCTTAGCAATGCATATTACTAATCAAAAATTAAGTTTTGATATATTTACGGTAGGACAAAATATCTTCATGGAGCATGATCTTAATGTCCTAATGATTTTTGGCATAAAAGAAAAATCGATAATTTTGACTACAACGTATTGTTGGCTGTTGCTACAAATATACCCATGCTACTTTTGACTGGTTTTGTGGTCCAGGGTCACATATGTAATTTCATAATTTCTTCTGTTGTCTTGGAAATACAGTATGGTTAAAGTACTACTGAGTGTACTGACAAGCTTTTATGATGAACTAAAATATACTTTTAATATCATTTCTAATAAAAGTTTTGTCATGTTTTTTAAAGTACATTTGTAACTACTTAATTAGTGCATAAAAAAATCTTAACTTTAAATGTAATATTGACAAAATTCTAATCAAGTGATTAACATGTGCTTTAGTATGTTAGTCAACACATCCAAATAAGTGCACTTCTTTAAAACACAATAAATTGTTATTTAAACAATAATATAAAATGTACTTTTAAAGCAAAATTTTTAATTTGACATTTATTACAAATGTCACTTTTTAAAAGTGCACTTAAAAAAAACAGTCATGAACAGTCAAGTGTTCTTTCTTAAGTGCCCTTTTATTTGATTAATTTTATTTTATCTGCAAGTACATTTTTTAAAAATATACTTTTAAGATTTGAAGTACACTACAAGCGCACGGTCAATACAATTAAGCACACTTCTTTTCCTCAAGGTTTTCTCTGTGTCTAATATGAATAATGCTTTAATGTGTGGCAGGAATGGTGGATATCGCACGTCAGACTGTTGAGTTCCTGTATGAAGAGAATGGAGGTATTCCTCGTGACCTCTACCTTCCAACCATTGAGGACATTAAAGATGAAGCAAATAAGTTCACCATCGACAAAGTCCGTAAAGGTATGTGTGAAACACACATTGTCTGAAGTTATCTGCACTTTCCTGTGTTTTGTGTATTCTTAGTTTTTACCATTTTAATCAGCATTTTAAGTTACTTTTAAAATAAAGCTTAAAGGGGTCATCGGATGCAAAGTTCACTTTTACATGTTGTTTGAACATTAATGTGTGTTGGCAGTGTATGTACAAATCTACCCTATAATGACAAAAATCCATGCAGTGGTTTTTAATTAATCTAAAAATAATATCCCCTTTTTCAAATCGAGCCGTTCTCAGATGCCTGTCGGTGTGCCGTCACACCCACAGAGGCCGCTCCCACGATAGTTGATTGACATGAGCGTCTTACCTCAGATCAGCTGTAACAGTCCAACCTCCATTGTTTCGATGCCGGAGCAGGGCTGTAAGTTAGACAAGATTATGTTTTGTTGCTGGATGTAATAATGAACGTAGTGGTCGTCATTTACTCCCGACATCTGAGCCGCTGAAGATGCAGTGGATTAAGTTTGTTTGTGAAGGAAATGCGCTTCCCGGTCTACATAAATGCGTCTATGTTCGCGTAACTAATTTATGATCCAGCTTCACCTACAGTAGAAGTGAGTAATTGTTTTTTTATGAATCTCTGCAATCACTTTTTCTAATAACGTGCTAGTTAACAACTTTTGCAGCTAAACGTGCTGAATGTTGGTAAACAATCTCTCAAAGCAGCAGAGAGAAGAGAGGGGTGGGGTGAGCAGAGCTCATTTGCATTTAAAGGAACAATCCATCAGAATGGGTTGATTTTTGCAGAGCTCATTTTGACATAGTAAAAAGGCTGTTGTTTTACACAACCATTGAGGATTTGTAATCAAAGTATATTAGAGACTTTTCATTAAGACACTAAAGAATCATATCAACTTGTGGAAAATGGGCATCCGATGACCCCTTTAAATAAATAATATTTAAACGTTTTTGCTACAGTAACAGGTTAACAGTGTCACTGTTCTTCTCTCAGGTTTGACAGTGGGCATCCGCTGCCCAGAGGGAAACAACACCAGCAGCAGCACAGGCGGCACAGCCCTACCAAAGTTTGCCATTCGGGGGATGCTGAAGACTTTTGGCCTGCATGGAGTCGTGCTCGATGTCGACTCTGTGAGTATCTGCATTGGTCATATAAAGGCTTCCAAACGAATCTGTTAACAGAACACAAAAAAGCCTTTTGATTTGATGTATAAATACTTCATATTTTAAACAATATGAACATAAACAATGAATTATTCTTTCTAATCGTTCTTTGCAGACTTTGTGGTATTTATTACATCCAGCAGCCTTTTAGCCATTTTTAAATGTACCTGTTTCAAATGCAGCAGATCTGAAACTTGACTGATTTGTATGTATTCAGGCCAATGAGCTGGTGCAGGTGGAGACGTATCTCCGCAGTGAGGGAGTGTTAGTTCGCTACTGGTACCCCATTGAGATGCTGGAGAGGCCGCCGGCAGGATCCCGCAGGGCTGCAGCGAACGGCCTGGTGTCTCTGGACAGCAGCAACATCCAGATTCACCGGTAATGCATTTAGAGACACATTTCTTATTGTAAATTCAAAAATGTCAGGGAGAGAGTTCTCCTTTTTAAGCTCTGCATTTTATTAACGTTCATTACTGTGTGTGTATATGTGTGTTTCAGAGAGCTGCTGCGATGTGAAAGTGCTCTCGCACGTCTGTACTGCCGCATGGCGTTGCTCAACATCTTTGCTCCCAAGAGCCCTCACACATTCACACGTCTTTTCCACATCCCTGCTGTGCGAGACATCACACTTGAGCACCTGCAGCTCCTGTCCAATCAGCTGCTGGCTCCGCCTCTGCCAGGTGATGTCATAGGAATATTTTAAGGAACACGGGTTGCCAACTTCTTTGGTCCAATTTCCAAATTTACATTTTAAAGAAATAGTTCATCCAAGATATAGAAGAGTTTGTTTCTTCATCCGGTTTGTAGAAATGTAGCATTCCATCGTTTGCTCACCAATGGATCCTCTGCAGTGAATGGGTGCCGTCAGAGTGAGAGTCCAAACAGCTGATAAAAACATTAATCCACAAATAATCCACACCACACCAGTCTATCAATTAACATCTTGTGAAGTCAAAAGCCGCTTGTTTGTAAGAAGCAAATCCATCAAGATGGATATCAGTTGTTTTGACCCTCATTTTGACGGCACCCATTCACTGCAGAGCATGTGTTGAGAATCCAGTGATGTTATGCTCAATTTCTCCAATTCTGTTCCCACTAAGAAACAAATTCTTCTATGTATTGGATGGCCTGAGGGTGGTTTAACAAATTTTCATTTTTGGGTGAAATATTCCTTTAATACATATAGGAAATAAAATTATAAAATGACTGAAGTGCATTTGTCAGAATAAAGCTCACTTTTCTGTATTTGTTCATTTCTCTTTCACATCTATAGATGGCAGAATCAGTTCAAACTCGATTCTGCTGGCTCAGTCTGTCCTCCACGAGCTGCAGGGCAAGAGCTGCTCCCCGACCGAGCTCTTCTATCAGGGAAACACTCAGGCCATCCGTGAGTGGCTGACGGTGGCCATCAGCAGAGCCCTGCATCAGGGCGAAGACAGCCTTCTCGAACTCACTAAACAGATCTGCTGTTTCCTTCAGGTACTAACGTCTCAAAACGTACTGGTGCCAACTTTTAATGCATTTTTCTCTACAGGGCATATATATTATTTAGGGATGCACCGAAATGAAAATTCTAGGCTGAAACCGAACATTCTGGATGCACTTGGCCAAAATACGAAACCAAATGCTTTGTAATAATTATTTATTAGTTTAATAAATAATATAAAGTAATTTTATAGGACTTTTAAATTTAACTCAACAATTTTAAAACATTTTCGGTTTAATGTCTCTTTTCTCTTTCAGCCGAAAAGCGAAAATGCTACTTTCCAAATTTGGTGCATCCTTAAAATTGTTATTCTAAAAATGCTTTTTTTTTTTTTTTTTTTTTTTTTTTTTTTGTAAAATAAAAGTGACTGAAATAATGAAGAGAAGTTTCACTGATATACTATTACATTTTTATTATTTTAAATGAAACTATTTTTTTTATATTTGCTGTTTTCATTTAAATTTTAGTCATTTTGCCTTTTTTAAAGTTATGTCTGTATGACATATAGACATAGATATTTATTGAGTTACAGTTTTTAGTGTTATTATAGCACTTCAACTTCAAACAAAAGTGAGAAATGTTGGCAGCTAGCTTTTAATATTATAATTTATTTCAGTGATTGCTTTTTTTTTCAAATAATGACAATGTTTTTGTTTAGTGGTTTTGGTTTTAGTTTTAGTTAACAATAATGAAAAAAAAAAACTTTTCTAAAGAAAAAATGACAGAAGAGCCTGCTTAATAATATTTTCTCTTTCTGTGTGATCAGAAAGACATCTTCAGTTTAGATATTAATCATTATTTGAGCTTTACTGAGTGCATAAAAAAATTCTTTGCAAATATTCATTGCGAATTAAACTCTCTATTCTATGATGTTTAAATTTACCCAACAGTCAAATTATTAGTTGTTAATAACCATTATTAAAACAAAGATTTAAAATTGAATCAACTTTAACCTGATTTGAGCTGAATAATGACACTATTGTCTTGTCTAGAGCTGCTATACAGCTGAAATTTAAATTATTTCTGTTTATTAATATAAAGCAGCTTTGAAACAATCTGTTTTGTATAAAGCACTGTTTGCATGTGTGTGTGCGTGACTTTAAAATCTTATTTAACATTGTTACAAAGAGCACTCTTTAAAAGTGTGTTGCACAGGTATGTTAAGAAACATAGTTACAGTATGAAAGTTAAATTATACTCTCTGTTAAATTATTATTAGTTTGTCATTGTGGTTACATGTTTTCATGTTTGCTGAACATTCAGAGTGCTCCGGAGCAGTTCACACTGGAAGAGTTTCCCATCACAGAATCGAAGGTCAGCATGGACGTGAACTTCCCTGGTGCTGCGTTTGTGGTCGTCTCATGCAAAGAGAGCCAGCTCAGCTGCCGCAAAGAGTGAGTTTATATTACACAACATTATGTGTGTTACCTCTGTCAAAAGTGCTCATATTTCTGAATGACCTGTTTTTGCATCTTACTTTCATTAAGCAGGAAGTTTTGCATAGTGTAAGGTTATGTTTTTCAGAAGAGCACAAAACTATTGTTTTGCATTTAATATCTAAATATTCTATATGTTCATAAGTGTATTTTTCTCTTAGTTCCTCTCTGTATAAGGCCCCTTGGACCCGCGTGATGGTGTACGGACTTGGTCATAAGGTGCGACGAAACGGCCAGCTGAATCTGATGGAGGCAGTTTGCTACCCACTGGACGCCTCCCCGTCCAACACAGGACTCACCCCTCCACCCACAGCCAACCAGTATCCCAGCATCATCATCCCTACTGACAAAGTGCACGTCAAACTAGGCATGTCAAAATATGTTACATTTTACATTGATGTTTTTTGTTTTTTATTTCAGCTACTCATAAGGTTCTACTCAGTATGAGCTTTGTCTTGGCTAATATACAATAGTAAGCAAAGTGGTCACTTAAATCAGCATCTGTATTTTTTCTTGCAGATAATATAATATTTTAAAATAAAAGGCCACTTAAGCATACTTAAAGAGAACACTTTCATGAAAAAGTTTTACTTTAATGTACGTTTAAATAATTGCATTTTAGTAATCTCTAAAGTATCACCCTTATTTTTTTGTTGACTAACATATTATAGCATATGTAAAGTACTTGATTATAGTTTTTCAGTATTCCATTTAAGTTCATATTTTTTAATGCAACAAATCACAACTTCATCATTACAAATGTGTCATTTACGATATATTAAAATACAAGACATAAAAGTTTTAATAAAAATAACTAGGACTGCCCTCAACTAAAGTTTTTCTGGTCGACTATTAGTCCTTCATTTTAAACATTAGTTGACTAATCACACGTAAACTATTTAAATGTTGATAATGAGACTTTAATTGCCTACATAGCCTGCACGCATAAAGCTTGCCACAGCACACCAGCGGAAGTAATGTTTATGAATGTCTCAGGGAAAAACAGTAAGGAGGCTGCATTAACATTTTAATAATTTATTGATAAACTAGTGCTTGTTTCGACACTGCACGTCATCTCTTCAGTAGTGCTGTATGCATGTTTCATATGGATTACATAATCTGAGAATGTTTGTTTTCCATTTGAATTAGTTCATTTGAAAGTGATATTTCACTATCTATATATATATTTTTGCATGACTGTAAGGCAAGTTTACTCAGAGTTTCTTGATGCGTTCAAGTTCACAGAGACCGAGACGGCAGAAAGCACATCCTGTTTGCCTTCATTTTACAAAAGTGCAATGTTTTGTTGTTATTGTGAATGCACACAAATAAATGTAGAGTCTTTACAGATTCGAAAGATGTATTACTCTTATGTGTGTCCAAGAATGACTAATGAGTATTTTAAGAGCAAGTGACCACAGCAGCGCCTCCATCTGTCATGCAGTGAGCGCGCTACTATTCAGCTTTCACACTCCGCACAGACACTTCAGTAGCACACATTTTTCCACGTTAACATTAGATTGAGCGGCCATGTAAAGTTGCCACTACTTAGATACAGTATTTTAGATAAAAAGCCATATTTCAGGTCGATGAATGATAGGTGAGCATTTCACTGTCCTGCCCGATGTACTGTAGTACCACATAGACCAGCTGTTAATGATCTGTCTGTCACAGACTGCGTAACTTCCTGTGGATTTGTATTTTTTTTTTTTCTGCGACTAATACAGTTTTGGTCGACCAAACCTCTTCTCGTCAACTAAGTTAGTCAACTATTAGGGGGCAGCCCTTAAAACAACATTAGGGTATATTTTAGTTTCTCAGAAAATGTTTCATATTTCAAAGACAATATAATTAATTATATAATTGCAAATACATTTTTTAAATTCCTACTTAAGTGGGTCAGAAAAAGCTCTCTAAAATTGCATTGTGACTGGAGCATAAGATCAGTAAAGTGCATTCAGAAAATAAAGAGTGAATTTCTATTTAATGCTGAATTTAACTCCTATTCTGGTCGTTGTCTGCAGGTGTTTCTCCCCCTCCTGGTGCAGTGCTGGTATTGCACTCATTGCCGCTCGAGTTTCCCTTGGCTATGGCCTTTGCTGAACAGCTGCTAACCTACACCATTGGTGAAACCATTGACCGCTCTGAGGATGAGCTGGACACTGTGCCTACTTCTGTGCTTATGCAGGTTGTAGAGTTGCTGGGTAAGAAATATTTATTTGTTTCCCCTGAGACTCAAATAAAACATACTAGTAAAACTTCCGGTGCAGTTTCTTCTTTTTTTTAGCATCATACTTGCTTTATCTGTGTTTAGGTGGGCTTCTGTGGACCACCGATCTTGCTCCGTGTATCAAGGAGCTGATCTTCCACTTGCTTGCAGAGCTTCTCCGCAAGATCCACGCTTTTGAGCGTCGCAAAACCCCTTCGGGTCTGTCCAGCCACATTACGTTGCTTCTCAACCCTTGCCTAACAGTCCTTATGGTTCTTCAAACCGAACTACGAAAACTTTACGATCATGAGACCCAAACTTGGGGGACAGTTAGTGGAGGTTCCTGCACTTCCGCAACGGGCAGCAGTGGAGCGCTTGCGCTCGCTGCAGAGCGGAGCCGCTTCTCGACCTACTTCCACGCCCTAATGGAGGTGTGCCTGGCAGTCGCCGAAGTGACTCTGCCACTTAGTACAGGTGCAGGGACGTCGGCGGTAGGCGTCCCCTCATCTACGAGCACCACCAACTGTAGTGATTCCTCGTCCTCTTCGTCATCCTCTCCAGGCCAGACGCCACAAAGTCCAAGCTTGCTTTCGAAACGCAAAAAGGTGAAGCTAAAGCGCGAACGGGCAGCGGTCACCGTTGCTTCGGCAGCTGCCGTCTCAGGGAAACATGGTTCTGGAAGTGGAGCGAGACCATCAGAATGTGACAGTGCTTTACTAAACATGGCCGGAGGGAAGCCAGAGGACATGTTGTGGTTTCACCGTGGGTTGACGTTACTCTTGATTTTACGGCACCTTGCTAACAAAGACCCGCAAGGTCTGGGCGTCACTGAAGATGCCGTTGCAGATGCTTGCCAAGCCTTGGTTGGCTCCACAGCTCACAGTCGTTTGCTCGTGCTCTCAGGAATCCCGACTCACTTGGAGGAATCCGTGGTGCGCAATGCAATCCGAAGGGCTTGCAACGCGCACGGTGGTCTCTTCAAGGATGAGATCTTTATTCCAGTTCAGGAGGAAGACCCTAAAAAAGCCAAAGCTGAAACTTCAGGTATTCCCCAAGATGCAAAGCGAGATTGCACAGCAGGAAGCCCAAATAGCAACAGCGCAACGCCAGCAATGAGTGCCTCAGCTTCAGCTTCCAGGGCTGCCGGTGAACTGCTGATGAACCAAGACCTGGTAACCCCTCAAACAGCACCTTCCCAGCCACAAGCACCACTGGATCCCCACACAGTGTCCAGTCAAGAGAGTCTGGATGTGTCTCTTTGTAGCACAGGAAGTCAGGGTAGTCTCGGCAGCATTGGGGAGCAGTTGGATAGTGGTGCGACGTCAGTCTCAGATGGGAGCTCCATGTACACAGTTGCCTCACCAGACGTCCATGCCAGTGTGACACGACCAATCAAAGGCTATGCTGTCATAGAGGTGCGTTGAAACCAGCAACAATAATATAAGTATTGTTCGCATCTTTAGAACTGTTGTCCGTACTTACGGTTAAATTGGAGTTGGACCATGCACTTTCGTTGTTTTTGCATATAACTACATCATATTGCAATTGCAACAGCAATTAAGTTGCAATTATCAGCATTGGCCATTAAGGTTTTACCAAGGCTGATATATTGGCCGATATTTTGATTATTGGCCGACTTTTTTAATTATTAGTATCAGTTTTTATGTTTTCTGCCAAAGCTGATATATTGACCAGTATTTCACAGTTTTTGTTAATTATTAGTATCGGCCATTAAATTTTTGCCAAGAAAGATAAATTGACTGATATTTTGCCTTTTTAAATGATCAGTATTAGCCATTAAGTTTTTGCCAAAGCTGATATGTTGACCAATATTTGGCAGTTTTTGTGAATTATCAGTATCAGCCATTAAATGTTTGCCAAGACCGATAAATCAGCCTATATTTAGCTTTTTTTAATTATCAATATCAGTTGTTAAGTTTTTGCCAAAACTGATATATTGACTGATATTTTGCATTTTTTAAATTATCAGTATCAGCTGTTATGTATTTGCCAAGGCCGATATATCGGCTGATGTTTAGCCTTTTTATATGATCAGTATCAGTTGTTATGTTTCTGCCAAAGCCGATATATAATGACTGATATGTGGCATTTTTTTTAATTATCAGCACAGGCTGTTAAGTTTTTGCCAAGGGCGATATATCGGCCGACATGTTGCCTTTTTTAATTATCAGTATCAGTTGTTAAGTTTTTGCCAAAGCCGATATATTAGCTGATATTTAGCCTTTCAGTTGTTAGGTTTTTGTCAAAACTGATATATTGATACAAATGTATTGATACAAATTTTTTTCAGTTATCTGCACTGGCTGTTAAGTTTTTGCCAAGGCCAATATATCGGCCAATATTTTGCCTTTTTAAATGATCAGTATCAGCTGTTAAGTTTTTGCCAAAGCTGATATATTGACCAGTATTTGCCAGTTTTTGTTAATTATCAGTATCTGCCATACATTTTTTTTGCCAAGGATGATATATCGGATGATATTTTGCCTTTTTTAATTATTAGTATCCAAGCTGATGTATTGACCTATATTTGGCATTTTTTTTATTATCAGTATTGGCCATTACCAAATTTGATATATCGGCTGATATTTAGCGTTTTTAAATTCTCAGTATCAGTTGTTAGGTTTTTGTCAAAACTGATATATATATATATATATATATATATATATATATATATTTGGCATTTTTTTAAATTATCAACACCAGCTGTTAAGTTTTTGCCAAGGCCGATATATTGGCTGATATTTAGCCTTTTTTAATTATCAGTATTGGCCATTAAGTTTTTGCCAAAGCTGATATGTTGAACAATATTTGGCAGTTTTTGTTAAATGTCAGTATTAGCCATTAAGTTTTTGCCAGGACCGATAAATCAGCTGATACTTAGCTTTTTTAATTATCAATATCAGTTATTAAGTTTTTGCTAAAACTGATATATTGATTTAATATTTGGCATTTTTAAAATGATCAGCACTGGCTGTTAAGTTTTTGCCAAGGCTGATATATCGGCCGATATTTAGCCTTTTTTAATTATCAGTATCATTTGTTAAGTTTTTGCCAAAGCTGATATGTTGACTGATATTTGGCATCTTTTGTTAATAATCAGTACTGGCCATTAAGTTTTTGCAGAGAACGATATATCAGTTTATATTTTACTTTTTTAAATGATCAGTATCAGTGGTTAAGTTTTTATATGTGTCAGAAGAGGGGCTTTTATTTTGACAGTGCTATGAATGAAAATATTTGTGTTTAAGCACTGGCATTGTCATTTTTCATTAGTTTACTTAAGTCTTTGTTAAATGGCTATGTTTAAGAAATTTGACATTCTTTAACAAGGTCTAATAAATATTAAATTGTGTTAGCAAATGTTATTCCCACCTAGTGGTACTAAATATTTTTACAAATGTGTAAATGTGCTTAGAACTTTTGATTAATTTGGTTAAAAACTTTTTCAGAACGTCTTACTGCGCCAGATTTTTGGACAATGATAAAACACATCTAGAGCACCCTAGCAACACACTAGCAACCACTCACAACATCTAAGGAACAGTAGTAGCACTAACCATTTTGGGAAAGAAATTAGATACCAAATAATGTTGTTTTTTGCTTTTGTCTTATAGGTAAGGGCACGGGCCCAAGTAGAGAAGATTCGGGCCAGTCTTTTTAACAGCAGTGATCTCATTGGCCTTTCCAATCTCGAAAGAGAGGAGGAGCTAATGGAGATGACCAATGAGGAGATCCTCACCGCCTCCAGTGTCAATCAGAGTTTATTCGACACACAAGGGAGTTCTGCCCTGGAGGAGTACTTCCTAGATAAATCAATCAGAGGTTGGTTGATTTCTCTATCACAGAATGTTACAAATACGCTGTTTTATTTTGTAATATTTTGCAAAGGTTTGCTTCAACTTGATATGAAAGTTAAATATTTTTTTGATCTTGTAGGAGATAAACTGGTTCCTGAAGCACGTGATGTGCTGACAGACATCTTTAAGAGCTGCATATACGCAGAGCAGGTGCTGAGCCCCGTACCAACAAAACCAGTGAAAGTGTCAGACATTTATCTCAGCAAAGAGCAGATCAACTCTCAGACACCTGGAAACCTGCTCCACGTGTTTTTTACACACGTACGGCCTCCCAAGAAGGTGCTTGATGACCAGCTCACACAGGTGAATTTAGCATGAAACATATTTATTTAATATAATAAAATCTACTTAATGCACATGATCGTTTTGAGTATTCCACATGCTTTTAGCAAAATGCTAATTGATTATTGTCAAGAAATTACTGAAAATTGACATGCCTAGTTGTAATCCACATGTATGTGTTACTATGTACTATTTCAATTTTTTAAGCGTCAGTTTAAAAACGTGTTTAAAAAGTATTTGACTGGACCAAAGCAGAAATGACTAACCTTTCCTTATTGTACATGCAGATTCTCCGTAAATATGGCACAGTAAAGCCCAACAAGAACAAGCACAGCAAGGCAGGCAAAGAGCAGCACCAAGGCAAAGTGGTCAGTACAAAAAGACCCATCACCAAACCTCCGGCCAAAGAGAAATCCATGCTTAACAGTGTTAGGTGAGTACTGATATTGCACTTTTCTTGGCATTCACTAGCATTTCAGTAGTCAGTTTTTTCTAAATACTGAGTATAAGCTATAAGAATATAAACTTTTTTAATAGTGAATTTATTTAAATGATTTAATATATTATATATTTAATTGAAAACAAACATCTCTTGCCTTGAAATACATTTTCCATTATTTTCCATTTGAAATATATAACAGTAGTTCATCTGCCCTGATGAGATGCGTGGTACCAGTGTTATTTTACTTTTATTTTAATTTTTTTTATGAATAAAAATATATTTTTTAAAATTATTTTTTAAATTTTTAGTTATCTTTTTAATTTTAGTTAAACTATATTTTTATTGTTTATGTCTGTATCATTTTATTAATTTCTATGTCAGGTTTAGTTGTTTGAAGTGAAATGAGAAATGTTGCCTTTGCAAGTTTATTTTTATGTTTTATTTATTTGTGTGTTTGTTTTTGTTTCAAGTTTAAAAAAAAAAAAAAAAAAAAGATTTTTATATTTTTCGTTTTTTTGGACTATAATATTTCTGCATGTTGTTTCTCCAGGACTGTACTAAGTGAGAAAAAAACGGTCCTTAAGCCAAAATCTCCAGAGAAGACCAAGCCTGATGAAAAAGATCCTGAAAAGTCTCCTGCCAAAAAGCTTGAAGGTTAATACTATAACATTGTTAATTTACGATTTTGTTTTCTGGTTTCTGTACAAATTATTATTGTATATGTATATGGTACCCTTGTGAAAAGGAAGTGCACTTAATTGTACTGAATGTGCAGTTGTAGTGTACTTCTTATCTTAAAAGAATATTTAAAAGCAAACTACTGGAAGATAATATAAATAATATAAAAATGCCACTTTAGCGACTTAATGAGGTACTTTCATAACTGTTTCTTAACATACTTAAGTACACTTTACCATATTATTTACATATAAATATGTACTTAAGACTTACTTAATCAGGAGCACTCTGAAGTTCAGTTAACATGCATTTAAGTGTCTGAAAACATTACATTAGTATATTCTTTTAATATTTTTAGTACTCTTTTTAAAAGATTGCTGACGTTAATTTTTTTCTAAAAGAAATTATTTGATAGAAGCTCCTTGTTTGTCTCTCGTGTGTGTTAACATCTCACCTTGCCTCTGTCCCATCAGTGCCAGAAGAGAAGTTTTTAACCCTGGAAGGTTTCCACAAGTTTACTCTAGACAGAGCCAAGCAGGATATTCGCAGTGTTTGGCGGGCGATCCTGGCGTGCGGTTATGACTTGCACTTTGAAAGGTTTGCACCTTCTCAAGACTCTTTTTTAGAAACCACACCTCCTTCCATGCTACTTCATGTTTCCGCAGCTCTCTCTTGTAGAAAACTAATGACTGGAATAATGAATGAAACTCTCTGAAGATCTTAATGGTGTGTTCTTTTGTTTTAGATGCACGTGCATCGACTCCCGACACGCTCAAAAAGCCAGTAGAAAATGGACCTTTGAGATGGACTTTGCGTTAGTCCAGTTCGTTAACCGTCTCTGCCGACACCTGGCCATCACTCCTGCTCGCTTACATCCCCATGAAGTTTACCTCGATGCCAAGGACATCGCCGACCCCCAAGTCGCATGCTTATTAGGCAAGGCCCTCTTTATATTATGCTGTTATCTTTAGATTATGAGATGTACAGTCACCAATTAATGTAATTTTATCACACAGGTGTTCCAGTGGAGAGTTTGCGGCTGCGGTTTGCTTTGCTGCAGTCCCTCAACAGCACGTTGGAGAGCTTCTTCCTGCCGTTAGTCGAGCTGAGGCTGACAGAAACCTATCAAAACAGCATCGCAACGCTTCTGTGCGAGGCCAAAGGTCAGACATTGCATAAACAGGCACACAAGTCATATGACATTCTTTAGTAGCTAAATAGAAAACCAAAAAGTACTATGTTTAATTGGATAGGCTGGGGAATGTATTGATTATTTTCAATATATTAAATATTTCTGATCAGTATTATTTTCTTGGCGGTATGAAATGAAACAGTGCTATGTTTGTCGTAGTGATTTTAATGCACTTTTTTAATTTGGAAATTCTATTTATTTGTGCAACCCAAAAATGCTCATTGATATTCTTGTGTGACATTTTACATGCTCTAGTAATGATATATGATATGATATGATATGATATGATATGATATGATATGATATGATATGAAAATGATATGATCTTTTGCATACTTGTTAATATTTATTACAGAATTATTAGCATTTATTACAGAAATAATACTCTTTAAAAGAATATACTTAAGTGTGAACTGTATGTAATGTTTTCAGACTCTTAACGAGTTAACTGCAATTAAATGAAAAGTTCTTATAGTTTCAGTTTATATTATATGCAATAATCTGAACTTTAGAATGTTTTAGACCCACTTAAGTAGGACTTAAGTACATCTTTACATGTAATTTCAAAACTACTTCTTTGTCTTTGAAATAAAATATGGTTAAAATTGAATCTACTGACAAGCATTTATGATAAAATAAAATATCCTTTAATGTTATTTCTATTGAAACTTATGTCAGGTATTTAAATGTTTGTAATTACACATTTGTAATGAAGTTGCAATTTTGTAGATTTAAAATATATTAACTTTAAATGTAATATTGAATAAGACATTACAGTTATAAAATGATAATCTAATACCTTGCATGTGCTTTAGTATGTTGGTCAACACATCAAAATGTATGTACTTTACAGCATGTCAAAATATTATTAGAACAATGATTTAAAAGTGTACTTTAAAAGAAAACTTTAAATTTGTCATTATTACCAAGGTCACTTTTTAAAAGTGTACTTAAGTGTGTTCAGTACAGTCACGTTAAGTGTCTCTCTTTAGGTTACTTAAGTGGCCTTTTATTTCATTAATATTATTATATTATATTATATTATATTTTATGATTTGTAACTTCACTGCAAGTGCATATTCAAAACACTTAAGTGCACATCTTTTTCACAAGGGTCAGTAAATCTTTTTTCTCT
Organism: Labeo rohita; assembly: GCF_022985175.1. Taxonomy (NCBI): domain Eukaryota; kingdom Metazoa; phylum Chordata; class Actinopteri; order Cypriniformes; family Cyprinidae; genus Labeo; species Labeo rohita. Next base: position 3,036,348 of record NC_066875.1, on the reverse strand, counting down.
TGATTTTATTTTCAGGCCTGATTTTTTACGACACCAAAGTGACTTTCATGAACCGGGTGCTGAACGCAACCGTGCAGCGAACAGCAGATCACGCCGCTCCTGAGATCACACTCGACCCGCTGGAGATCGTAGGAGGTAAACAAATTAAACGTCGCTCACACAGACGAGGGTCTGTACTATCAGTTCTTCACTTTTACCATGTGTATCACAGGTGAGATGCGTGCAGCAGAGAACACGTACTTCTGCCAGGCTGCGCGTCAGCTGTCCTGCGTCCCGTCGTCTCAGCTGTGTGTTCGGATAGCCAGTGGAGGAGACCCCACCTATGCTTTCAACATCCGCTTCACCGGAGAGGAGGTCCACGGCACCAGTCAGTGTCACGCAGAGTTCATGCACTAAACACTAAATCCAAAATATTTGTAATACAGATGCACCGATACTGAATTTCTCCACCAATAGATAGCCGATTGTTCAGAATGATATTGGCCGATACGATACCGATAGTTTGATTTATCTTAAGGAAAACAAAATCTGTCCTAACCAATGCTGTTAAAGGAGAAGTCCACTTCCAAAACAACAATTTACAAATAATTTACTCACCCCCTTGACATCCAAGATGTTCATGTCTTTCTTTCTTCAGTCGTAAAGAAATTATAGTTTTTGAGGAAAGCATTTCAGGATTTTTCTCCATATAATGGACTTGATTGGTGCCCTGATTTTGAACTTCCGAAAGGCAGTTTAAATGCAGTTTCAAAGGGCTCTAAATGATCCCAGCTGAGGAAGAAGGGTCTTATCTAGCGAAACGATCGGCCATTTTTTTCGGAAAATAAAAATTTGTATACTTTTTAAGCACAAAAGCTTGCATAGCACAGGCTCTTGGATGCGCGTCCACAGGTCGTTCTTGAACGATTTGTTCATTTTGAACGAATCTTTAATGTGGTTCGTGAAGAACGAGTTCATTTTGCTGAACGAGACTCAAAGGTCTGAGTCAGTAAAATGATCTGAACTTCCCATCACTACCATGAATCACGTCTTCGAATCACCACAAGTTTATCGTCTGTGGACTCTGGCTCAAAAAGGTAGAGTAGGTCGAAAAACTCATTATTTGTTATTTTCTCCTACCTTTTTGTTTGTAAACAGCGTTTGACTTACTTGCACTTCCTTAGTATTTGCACGTTCGCTTTGTAAACACTGGGTCTGTAGTTCTGCCTACTTTCCACGTGACCTTTCAGCGTGATTCAATAGCACGTGAACGTGCATCCCAGAGCCTGTGCTACACCAGCTTTTGTGCTTAAGTATACAAATTTTTATTTTCCAAAAAAAATGACAGATCGTTTTGCTAGTTAAGACCCTTCTTCCTCGGCTGGGATCGTTTGAAGCTGCATTTAAACTACATTTTGGAAGTTCAAAATCGGGGCACCAATGAAGTCCATTATATGGAGTTAAAAATCCTGAAATGCTTTCCTCAAAAACCATAATTTCTTTACGACTGAAGACAGAAACACATGAACATCTTGGATGACAAGGGGGTGAGTAAATTATTTGTGCATTGTTGTTCTGGAAGTGGAGTTCACCTTTAAACTGAGGTGCAATAACGATCTGTCACGTCACATTTAAAAGTGTCAAAACGGCTTTCATTGTTTTTGCGATAAAATGGACAGGATTTGAAAGCTGATATGTTGTTTCTTATCAGAAGTAAGAAGGCACAGAGCTCTTTGTGATTATTGGATGTGATGCGCGCTACAAATGTTTGGTGTAGAGAAAAACTGCGGATCTGGCAATGCTGGCTTGAACTACGGGTGGTTCATATGGTCAAATGGCCTGCTTTAATGTCACTATTTTTAACTGTTAATGCCTAATTGTCACGTTAATTTTGACAGCCCTAAATTCAGAGATTTTCTTCACTCATTGACCCGCTGCCTTTTGATTGACAGGATACTATTGGCTTTGATCATTGGCTCATTTTGAACAATCGGGCGATAGTGAAATAAATTGCTTTTATCGGCCGATACCGATTGTTGGCTGATACATCGGTGCAGCTCTAATTTTTAAATGTTTTATTTAATAATAATAATAATGTTATGAATCCAGTTTATATGCTTCTTGCATATGTTTTCTCAGGTGGCTCATTCAGGCATTTCTTATGGCAAGTCTGTAAGGAGCTACAGAGTTCAGCGCTCTCTCTTCTCCTCCCTTGTCCCAGCGCTGCGGCAAATCGCAATAAGGTGCACTTCCGTGTTTGATTTGGATTTCACAGCTTTCTTTTCCTACGTTCTTTTACGAGCTACAGGATGTTCACACAGCTTGACTCATGTTGCGTGTGTGTGTTGCAGGGGAAGTACATCCTGACGCCGTGCCCCATCACTTACGCTGAAGAGCAGCTGCTGAACTTCTTCGGCCAGCTGCTCGGTATAGCCATCCGGGCGGATGTGCCTCTGCCTTTGGATCTGCTCGGCTCCTTCTGGAAGGGTCTGGTCGGTGAAGCACTCGACCCAGAATCTGACTTTCGAGAAGCTGACCTGCTCACATACAACTACATCAAGAAGTTTGACAATGTAAACTATAATTCATTTCATATAATGAAGCAAAATGTGATTTCTTTACTTTCTGTCTTTGGAGCGAGTGTAGTGTGACACATCTAATTGCTTTTATCATCCCAGGATCATCATTTCTGCATTTATCACTTCAAAAGTAAACAAGAAATGCACATATCTGTATTGTATTTACTCTTGTAGTGTACTTTAAATCTTATATAAAAAAAGAGATCAGGGTTATAGTAAAAAACTGAAAGTAAGCTTAAAAAAAAAATAATAATAATTTTCATTACTTGAAATAAAATAGAAGGTAACTGGCAACATTTGGTAAAAGGCAACATTTTACATTTTAATTTATTTTAACTTGGTTGTGGTTAGAATAACTAAAATTGAAATAATTAATTTAAAGACAAAAAAACAAAATACTAAAAATGTAATTGTAAACAAAATTACAAAAAATAAAATAAAAATGGAAAATATAAAAACTGATTCGAATAGTATTATAGTTTTTATCTCAATGACAGTAAAATAACACTGCTGCAGATAATAAAATACTAATAAAATAAAAGATCACTTAAGTGACTTAAAAAGAGACATTTTTAGGACTGTTCCAATACACTTGAGTACACTTAAAAAGTGTGAATAATTTCAAATTAAAAGCTGTAGTTTAAAATACATTTAAAATCATTGTTTTAATAATCTTTTGTTGTGCTTTAATAATGCACACTTCTTTTGATGTGTTGACTAACATACTAAAGCACATGCACTACTTGAAGTACTTGACAATCATTTTAATTGTATTGATTAATTGATATTACATTTACAGTTAATATATTTTAAATCTACTATCAGCCTCATCATTACAAAGATTATTTTTTTAAATACATCATATACAAGTTGCAATAGAAATTACATTACAATATATTTTAATTTATTATAAATGCTTGTCAGTACATTCAGCAGTACATTAAATATATTTTAAATAGAATAGAACAATAGAAGTAGTGAAATTAGATGTAAAGATGTACTAAAATCCTACTTAAGTGGGTCAAAAACACTGTAATGTTCAGCTAATTGCACTTAAAATAAATGTAAACTCTAAAATTTACAGTGACATTTAATGCATCTCACATGGATGTAAGTGTTTGAAAACATTACTTTCAGTTCACACTTAAAGCTGCAGCCTGTAACTTTTTTTCTGTTTAGAATTTATAAAATTTATATAGTAAGCGAGTGCATCATAAATCCATTTTCCAAATTGTGTTTTTGGCTTGTCCTGAATCCCTACGTACACCTATAATAAGTTTTTATATTTAGACTATTTCAGACTGGTACTGTGGAATAGCCCAGTACCTGTGTGATTTGAGAGAAGTAGCTCTGTGGCTACAATGTCCTTCCACAAGACACGTGCAGTTCTGTTTATTGAGTGACAAAAAGTTACAGACTGCAGCTTTAAGTGTATTATCTTAATGTTGTCTTGTTCTTGTATCTTCACAGTTGGCCGATGAGGCGGAGCTGGAAGCACTATGCGCTGAAGTCTCATCCCAGAGCCACATGGGCGAGAGCCCTGATTCACCCAGTCGCCCCTGCTGCACGTTCACCTACATCACCATGACTGGAGAGGAAGTGGAGCTGTGCCATGGAGGACGTGACATCGCTGTCAGGTAGGAGCCATCGACTGATTTATATGATACTGTTCATGAAGCTCAAAAAAAGATGTAGTATATGTATTGTAGAGATGTGTTGGAAAGTTAATAGATGAGATCTAATACCTGTGTGTGTGTTTCTTCAGCTGGGAGAATAAAGATGTGTATGTGCGAGCGGTGCGAGATCTACGCCTGCGGGAGCTGCAGAATGTGGAGTGTATGTCGGCTGTCCGCGCCGGTCTGGGCTCCATCATACCACTGCAGCTGCTGACATTATTGAGCCCCGCAGAGGTGGAGCTGCGCACCTGCGGCCTTCCAGACATCAACCTGGAGTTCCTCAAGGTCAGACAGTTAATTTACTCGCCATCAGGCCATTCAAGATGTAAGTGGCTTTTTTCTTCAATAGAACAGTAAAGAAGATTTTTAGCTGAAACCATGGTCCTTGATGATTTATATAAAATGCAAGTCAATGGCTGCCACTTTGAGAGTTAAGTCCTTGAATTTGAGGGTATTGGACCTGGAAAGTCCTTGAAAGGTCCTTGAATTTGAAGTTAACCAAGGACTGAGAACCCTGCAAATAGTTCAAAGTGATTTCCTGTTCACGAATGAATCATTCTTTTGAACTAATTCTTTTTAGTGAAATAGTTGAACCAGTTCACCAAATCAGACTGAAGCGTCTGAAACAGTTCATGGATTGAGTAGCACGGATCTACAAGTTATTCAGTCAAAACTCACTCACAGACACCTAACAGTCATTCTGACTCAAAATGAGGCAAAATAGCAGCGTATCTCATCCTATGAATCATTCAGCGCTCCAGTTCCTCCAACAGTCACTAAACTGAAGAAACAGTTTGACTCGAACCAAAGACGGATGAGCCACTGATATGAGCATGCATCAACCCGAACACTTGAATGAAGGGCCAAAAGAAAGTTTTTATGGTTTCTCATTGTTTAAAAATAGGTGAATTGGTTAAAACAGGGTTCCCACAGGTCCTTGAAGTCGCCATTCATTGTGTGTGTTTTTGTATTAAAGCCCTACGCAGGACTGTTTTATTGATCCTACTCCTGCTGAATTTTGGGCCATTACCGCCTGCTCACGCAATCATTTTAATATTGAATATAATTTTTCGTGCATCAGGGAGCTGCTATCGTACGCGGAGTGTTTAAATCTCTTTTGAATGAGCGCTGTTCACTTTCACTTTCAATTTCGTGATCACACGCACTCTGTATAAAGGGAGCACATCTTGCAAGATCAAATATGAGCACGATATCTGCTGAGCAGCAAATCCTCCAGTATGATTTGTTCATTTGTTTTAGGTATGGAAATGAAATACTTTGAGTTTTGATATAGGATATGGTCATTACGCTACTTTGGGGGCTTTTTAATTGTAATAATTAAGATTACAAAGAATGGCTTGCCAGAGATACAAAGGACCATCACTTAACTGTAACAATGTATCTTACAAGGTAACACGATGTAACCTTGCTCTCACTTGAAATGTGTTTCATGTGTCCCCACATTAAGTACTTGTACTTCATAATACTTCGTAAGACCTCAATATATTGTCAGGAGGCACCGGTATTAATTTTGTGTTGCCTGTATGTGTTTTTTCGACTCTCGAAGTGATCGTAGACATTGACTTGCATTTTATAAATCATCGAGGACCTTGATTACACCTAAAAAAAATTCTTTACTGTTAAACCAAAAGAAAAAAATTCATTAGGGTAAAATAAGTCCTATATCTTGGATGGTAAAGTCAATTACCAGCAAATTTTTCGTTATATTTTTGAACTATCCCTTTAGTCCTAACTAAGTTGGTCAAAGCACTGTAAAGTTTAGCTAATTGCTAATTTACATGCGATTGTATATTCTATAGACTGCCATTTTTTTAGATGGTTCCTTACCAAATAAACACTTCTGTACCAACAGCACCTGCGACTAGTTAACTAACCGAACCTGTTTTCCTGATCATGTTCATCCAGGCTCACACCATGTACCAAGTGGGACTGATGGAGACGGACCAGCACATTGAGTTTTTCTGGGCTGCACTCGAGATGTTCACGCAGGAGGAGCTCAGCAAGTTCATCAAGTTTGCCTGCAACCAGGAGCGAATTCCCTTCACCTGCCCCTGTAAAGATGGTGGTCCAGACACCGCTCACGTGCCCCCCTACCCCATGAAGATCGCCCCGCCAGATGGGGCGGTGGGTAAGTGTCATGAGTTCTTTGTTGCCATGAATGAGATCAGTAAAGATCTAGGCCAAAAATGAACAAAAATTAACACAACAAATTCTGCACGCGTGCGAGGACCCTATTGGAGTTGCTCAGTTTCTTCTTCTCCAAAATGAATCACATTTTTGAGGGCCTAAATGTGCTCAAACTCATGAAACTTTGCACACATGCCAAAACTGGTGAAAATTTGCATCTGATATGGGTTTCAGAAGTGGGTCAAAATGGCTCAATAGCGCCACCTATAACATTTCAAAGAAGTGCCCCTCAAACTATGTTTTACGCACATGTACGAAATTTGGCAGACACATGTAATACACCAATACCTACAAAAGTCCCTCTTTACAAACTCAGAAACCCAACAGGAAGTCTGTTATTTAGAATTTTCTCGTCAAGTGTTGTGCCGTTTTTGCCATTTAAATGAACTCCCCCTAGAGATTTAAACAGATCAACACCAGATTTGGTCAGCCTAATCTAAAGCCCTTTATGATGATAAAAATTGTGAAGATCATGAGTATTCGTTGAAGGGCGTGTCCGTGGTGGCCTGACAAACTTTGATGTTTCGCCATGAAACAGGATGTCATTGTAATTCAGGCATACGCCCCAGACTTCACATTTGATAAGTCCTGTCCTAAACACATGTCCATGACCATATTCAGTTATAGTCATAGCGCCACCTGCTGGCAGCAGGAAGTGGTATGTTTTACGCTCTAACAAACTTCTCATAGAGATTTAATCACATCAACATTATATTTGGTCAGTCTACACTAAAGGCATTTGTGATGTTAAAGGAGTCATCAGATGCTAAGTTCACTTTTTCATGTTGTTTGAACATTAATGTGTGTTGTCAGTGTATGTACAAATCTACCCTATAATGATAAAAATCCATGCAGTGGTTTTTAATTAATCTGTAAAAATAATATCCCCTTTTTCAAATTGAGCCGTTCTCAGATGCCTGTCGGTGTGCCGTCACACCCACAGAGGCCGCTCCCACGATAGTTGATTGACATGAGCTCTTACCTCAGACCAGCTGTCACAGTCCAGTAACTTTCCTTGTTTTGATGCCGAAGCAGGGATGTAAGTTAGACAAGAATATCTCCGATTGAGGTGTTGTGTTGCTGGATGTAATAATGAACGTAGTGGTTGTCATTTACTCCCGACATCTGAGCCGCTGAAGATGCAGTGGATTGCATTTGTTTGTGAAGGGAATGCGCCTCCCGATTTACATATATCCGTCTATGTTTGCGCGAATCATTCATGATCCAGCTTCACCTACAGCAGAAGTGAGTATAAGCGTTTTTTATGAATCTTTGCAATCGCCTTTCCTTATAACGTGGTAGTTAGGAAGTTTAGCGGCTAAACGCGGCTAAATGCAGCTAAAGTAAACAAGACCGTCATTCCACAGAGAGAACAGAGGGCATTTAAAGGAACAACCCCTTAGAATGAGATGATTTTTGCAGAACTCATCTTGACAAGGTAAAAAGGGTGTTCTTTTACAAAACCACTGAGAATTTTTAATCAAAGTATATTAGAGACTTTTCATTAAGACCCTAAAGAATCATATCAACTTGTGGAAAATGGGCATCCGATGACCCCTTTAAATTGCGAAGATCTTGAGTTTTCGTTAAAGGGTGTGTCTGTGACGGCCGGACAAAGTTTGATGTCTCGCCGCATAAAAGGAAGTTGTTGTAGCTCAGCCATACAATGTCCGATCTGCCTCAAACTTGACATGTTCAATAAGAGTCCTGGCCTTAACGCATCTAAGGGACAAGGTCCTGTTGTAATCATAGCTCCACCTTCTGGCAACAGGAAATGTCCTAACATGTTACCTAACATGTTTGGTGAGAGTCCTTGCTAAATGCCATGAAAAGCTATATTCATAGCACCATCTGTTGGCAACAGGATATGTCATGTTTTACACTAACTCAGTCTGCGCAAAACTTCATATGTTTGATCAAAGTCCTGGTCTGAAGACATCTACATGCCAATATTCAGTTATAGTCATAGCGCCACCAGCTGGCAGCAAGAAGTCTGGCACATATAAATGACTTTGACATGTTCCTCCTATATTTACCATTTTAAATGCATATTGCTCACCGTTCGCTGTTTTCCTGGCGGTGAGCCTGGGTGCAAGGGGTCTTTCAACACTGCTTGCAGCTTTAATGAAACTCCCATTGTATTTTTGAATTGTTTTGAAGCTATTAACTCTGTTTGCATGTGTTTCAGGCTCACCAGATCTGCGTTACATTCGCGTGGAGACCTGCATGTTCATGGTCAAGCTGCCACAGTACTCTTCCCTGGACGTGATGCTGGAGAAGCTGCGCTACGCTATCCACTATCGCGAGGATCCTCTCAGCGGTTAAACGTCATTTCTCCGATCCCCGTCGGCCACGTCTGAGACGGTCACCACACGACCTTAAGTGATTACATCCGTTCTCACTTCTTTTTTGAGAATAGTCATGAAGGAATTTGAACAGCCCAGACCAATTTGCCTTTACTAGACTAGCGCTTGCGTGTGTTTGACGGTGGGCAGCGAGTTTGACAGCGGCAAGAGTAAGCCACAATTTTATAAAATGATCTACATGTGCTGTTCATCAACAAATGCGAAGGAAATGGCACTGTAACTGCTTTTCTCCCTTTTTAAACATTTAATCTCTCTCTCTCTCTTCTTCTCATTTAATCAGTCTTTCATCTTTGCATTCCCAGTGTGCCTCAATCACTGCCGCCGCCTTCTCTCCATTAGTGACAGTGATTGTTGACGCACATTCATCTACAGAGATGACGATTTTAGCTTTGCAAAGGACTTTAACCTGCGGCTCAAAGTTATACTTGCATCTTTCAGTATACATTTGGGGTGAGTCTCACTAAATCAGTCAAGAACATGTCCAACAGATTAACCTTTTTTGTGCCATTTAATTTTTGTTTTCCTTTGTTTGCATTTTGACCCAAATCTCATTACCCTAAAACATGGATTTTCCCCTTTTAATTCATTTCATTTTTTTTTTTTTTTTTTGCATTTTCCCTCAATTCACATTACCCTAATGCACCTCTGAATTTTTTTGTTGCATTTTCCCTCAGTTCTCATTATCACAATGCACCAGATTTTTTTCTTATTTTGAATTTCCTCGAATTCTCATTACCCTAATGCAACTGATTTTTTTTCTTTGCATTTTCCCCAGTTCTCATTACCATAATGCACCTGATTTTTTTGTAATTTCCCTCAATTTTCATTACCCTAATGCACCTTAGAATTTTTTTTTTCTTTGCATTTTCCCCCAATTCTCATTACCATAATGCACCTGTTTTTTCCCCTCAGTTGTCAATACCCTAATGCCCCTCCGATTTTTGGGGGGCATTTTACTTTAATGCCTATTACCCTAATGCACCTGTAATTTTTTTTTTAGGCATTTTTTTCCTAATTCTCATTAAAGTAATGCAGCTGATATTGTTTCTTTTTGTTTGCATTTTCCCTAATTCTCATTACCCTAATGCATCTGATATTGTTCCTTTTTCTTTGCATTTTCCCCCCAGTTCTCATTACCATATTGCACCTGTTTTTTTTCTGCTCGAATGTCATTACCCTAATACATCTCAGATTTTGGGGGGGCATTTTACCTCAGTTCTCATTACCGTAATGCACCTGATATTTTTTTCTTCTTTTTTTTTTGCCATTTTCCTTCAATTTTCATTGCTTTAATGCACCTGATATTGTTTCTTTTTGTTTGCATTTTTTCCTAATTCTCATTACCCTAATGCATCTCAGATTTTTTCATTTTTCCCTTTTTTTTGCAATTTCTCGAATTCTCAGTACTGCAATACACCTGATATGTTTGGCTTTTTTTTTTGTTTTGTTTTTGGTTTGTGTTGTTGCTTTGTTCTAAATTGACCAGGCAATGCACCAGACATTTTGTTGTGTAATCAATTAATTGTCATGAATGTAATGTCAAACATCTCAATGGTCTTAAATTATACTTCATTTTCTTTACGCCTTTTCTTTAGTATGTTCTTGACAGGTTTTGTGAGATTTACCCATTTAGAGGCTTGAAAGGGTTTATGCCCTCAACGATTCAAACATTTCAAGGAACTGTTGAAGCTACAGGCTCTGTCCGGGAACTACAAGTACGCATGTCATCGAGCATATTTAGGAATTTGAACTATAAATGGCAAGATCGCTTTACGACATTAATATCTGCCTATATTATTAAAGGTACATATGCTGTTCAGGTCTGTAACTGAGGTAAGTCATGTACAGAAACAAGCTATAGTAACATAAAGAGCGCTGAACTGTATCCGTTTTCATTTCCGATGCGGAAAGACGTTTGCTGCAAACTGAATGCGAGATCCTCCCTGCCGCGCTCTTCAGTTTGGAGCGGTGCTACGTTTATGGTCTTGGTTGCCAAAATGACATTCATTCTTGAATACTTTTAGGTTGCCAACTGCATTACCTAATGGCACTGCTGCAGTCAACAAAGTTTTATCGCTTATGAGGGATGATTTTGCACCCGAAACTCTAGTGCATGAAAATCTCCTTTGGAGAACCCAACATTTACAGATCGCTTCGGTGTTTTGTTTTGTTTTTTAAAGGTCGTTATTTTAACCCTCTCCCTCCCAAAGAGAAAATGTTTTTAGAAAGCTATTTTAATTTTGTTGATTTTTAAATCACCTTTTCTGTGTCTATAAAGATGATACCGTTTTGAAATTGAAATATGAATTGGATGTTCTTTATAGGATTTCCGAATCTTTCCTGGAAATCGGTTGTAACATTTCTGGTGAAACATTTAATTGCGTTACGAGTTCTGTAATGTACAGCCATCATTACAAACGCACTTGATGCTACCATAGATGTACTTCATTGAAAATATCAGCATTTCAGCACTATAATAGGGTTTTGTGGGTGTGCGTGTGTGTTTTTATTTTATTTTATTTTTTTGATATGGTCAACTGCTGCTATCAAAGATAGTCCCTTCATGTTTTTTTCTTGCTGTCTCCTTGGAGAAGAGTAGGAGAAGTCTATGAAAAGACATCCGCACAAAAAGCTGAATGCAGTGAAATATGTGTTGTACATTTACTTGATATTTATTACAATTATTTATGACTGCATTAACTTAATCCAGTCTTACCTCTGCGCATCTGGAACAAAACACTGATGTGTGAATGAATCTACAGAGGTGTTGAAGTTCAGGAGTTTCTGTGTCACAAAAATAAAATATTGATGTACTACAGAACAGTGTTTTCCTTTGTCTTCTGTTAAACTGTGAGAAATGCATAGTATTCCGTGTTTATTGCTTTGATTCGAATCAGCCTGTTTATGCTTGTACTTTATTTTTGTTCAAGAATTCATTTATTCATAAAAATCACAATCCAGTAGGTAGAACAATTCAGTTCATCGTTAGTTTTCTGTCGAAGCTGTACCCTGTGCGAGACAGGTGTCCGTGGTTGCCAGGTTTTCATAATAAAACCTGCCCAATTGCTACTCAAAACTCGCGTTCGCGTTTTTTAGCGGGGTTCCCCTGGTAAAATTAGCGTTCCAGGTGCTAAATACTACGTTATTGGGGTCGCTTCAACCCGCGGACGTGAAAAACAACCCGCGGCAACAGTGTTAAGTAGCCCAATTCCCGCGGACTTGGCAACGCTGCCTTAAAGGAGAAGTCCACTTCCAAAACAAAGATTCACATATCATGACCCTATTGTCATCCATATTCATGTCTTTCTTTTCTTCAGTCGTAAAGAAATTGTTTTTTGAGGAAAACATTTCAGCATTTTCTTGGACTGATATGGTGCCCCGATTTTAAACTTCCAAAATACAGTTTAAATGTGGCTTCAAACGATCACAAATGCGGTTGTAAACGATCCCAGCCGAGAAAGAAGGGTCTTATCTAGCGAAACGGATGGTTTTCATAAAAAAAAAAAAACAATTTAAATACTTTTTATTTTCAAACGCTCGTCTTGTCTTGCTCTCCCTGAGCTCTGTGTATTCTGGCTCAAGACAGTTAGGGTATGTCAAAAAACTCCAATCGTATTTTCTCCTTCAAATCATTTTAAAATCATCCTACATCGCTGCAGAAGTACCGACCCAGTCTTTGCAAAGTGAGCATGCAAAGAAGATCAAACCCCCTTAACAAAAAAGGTGATATAGGGCAATTTTGAAGATGAGGGAGAACATGAAACGGGAGTTTTTTGACATACCCTAACTGTCATGAACCGGAAAAAAAAACTGTCCAGGCACAGTAAGACAAGACCAGCGTTTGACATTAAAAAGTATATAAGTTGTATTATTTTTATAAAAATAACTGATCGTTTTGCTAGATAAGACCATTTTTCCTTGGCTGGCATCGTTTACAACCGCATTTGGGATCGTTCAAAATTCAGAAGTTCAAAATCGAGGCACCACATCAGTCCATTATATGGAGAAAAATGCTGAAATTAAGAAAGACATGAACATCTTGGATGACAAGGGGGTGAGTACATTATATGTGAATCATTGTTATGGAAGTGGACTTCTCCTTTAACTGTGTCATTGGCCTCTAGTTAATTGTAGCTGTTCGAAAACAGTTCATTATGCTGTTTGACATCGCAAATTTGTATTTCTTATATTTCTTAATAATATTTTAATAATTATAAACACAGATAGTTTAACCGTCTAGTGTACTTTGTTGTACTTTTAATTATTAACTTATTAGCAGCTAATGAATCGGGAATCTCGCACATTTACAGAAATTAACTAACGCATTCCAGATATGACGGACAGAAGTTGTTCTCTTTTTGTCCTGCAACCTTCAACGAGTGGGAAAAGTACTTAATTTAAAAAAAAAAAAAAAAAAAAAAAAAAAAAAAAGAATAAAATAATAGCAACTGAGACAGTTTCACCAGAAACAGATTGATATTTTAATGGATAAAGATTTAAATACATGTATCAAGATGATTTGAAATCAACATTTCGCTTCAGGTTTTTTTAAGTAACCGCACAAAATCAGTCAGAATATATTAATGACGGGTTTGAACGCAGCGTGATGGATTGACTGTAGTTTCTTCAACTCCAGTCCAGCATGTGGCGGAAATGCAGCTTTGTACGCTGGTTTGTCAACCGCCATTAAAATGAAAGAAGAAGAAAGTTCAGCTAGGAACCATTGCATTGTGGTAATGTTTTCGTCGGAAAGTATTTCCCTCCCCATCTCTCACATTGTGCTTCCGGCACTCACTCACCATGGCGATGACTTTGAATCGAGGGAATATTACTGGGATGCTGCGGCTTCTCCGCACCGCAGGAGCGCATTTATCACAAAACACGCCGACACGTCTGTATAATTCTATATTTGTATGTAGATACATACGTGTAAACTGTCAGCACGAATCTGTTTGTTGTTAATGTTAATGCAGTGTGCCATGTGAAGGGTTCAGTTGGTGTCAGTTTCAATTCTTTGGAGAAAAAAAATATGTAAACATTTCGTTAAAAGTTAAAATATGAATTTTGTGGAGGTCGAGTTCAGTAAGTTATAATAATTTTACAGAATTAATATGGACAAATGTCACACAATAGTAATAATTTCATATGTCAGTATAGTTTTATATATGTATGACTGTATATCTAGATGAATATTCACTGTGAAATGTTTGCAGGTTGTTTGGTTCCTGCACTGACGCGCTTCCAAAGCTCCAGCAGCATCATTTATCCTGCGAGGTAAACATCTTGTAGTGTGCATGTGTGTTTTGGTCTCTTTTGAGATTCCTAAATGTATAACATTTAGCCTTTTCAGCTTTTGGTTTGCTGGAGAAATGCAGGCCATTCGAAATACATTTGCAGGTACATTAGAAAAGCATGGATTGATTATGGATTATGGGGGAAAAATAATAATAGTAAAATTAATAATTTTGTCCTGTCTTATATTGTTGGTATGGGTTAAAAAATAAAGGTAATTGTGACTTTTCACCTCACAATTCTGCCTTTTTTAAATCACTGTTCAGAATTGTAAGATATAAACCCAGAATTGCTAGAAATTCCTAAAAAGTTATGATTACCAGTTTTTATATTATTATTATTATTTTTTTTTTAATTTAGTGCTGGAAAACAAGATTTTATAGTTGTTTGAAAAAAGTAAGCCTCTTGTTTCAGGCTCAGTCTGTATACTAGAAAGACTATTTTTATTTTTCTGACTTGTTGATGAATTTTTTAATAGTTGCCTTGTTCTTGCATATCTTTAGTGTTAAGTAAGTAGTTTACTTCCAGAACAAAATTCAAGATGTTCATGTCTTTCTTTCTTAAGTCGTAAAGAAAGTGTTTTTTGAAGAAAACATTTCATGATTCCTCTCCATATAGTGGACTTTTATGGTGCCTGCAACTTTGAATGTCCAAAATGTAGTTGAAATGCAGCTTCAAAATGCTCTTAATAATCCCATCTGAGGAAGAAGGGTCCTATCTAGCAAAACAATCAGTTGTTTATATATTTTTTAATTTATATACTTTTTAACCTCAAATGCTCGTCTCGTCTAGGTCTGCATGAACAGTTTTTTCTGGTTTAAAACAGTGAGGGTATGTCAAAAAACTCCCATCTCATTTTCTCCTCCAATTTCAAAATCGTCCTACATCGCTGTTTTATTTCGAAGCTGCATTTAAACTGCATTTTGGAAGTACAAACTCATGGGCACCATTGAAGTCCACTATATGGAGAGGAATCCTGAAATGTTTTCCTCAAAAAACATTATTTCTTTACGACTGAAGACAGAAAGACATGAATGTCTTGGAAGAAAAGGGGGTGAGTACATTATCTTTAAATTTTTGTTCTGGAAGTGAACTAATCCTTGAAATCAAGTTGTGTGTTTATTATACTGACCTAGTTGAATGTGCTGTCAGTTATGTACCACAGACGTCCCTATCCAGACCGCCGTGGCCTGAATTGCCTGAATTTGATCCTGTAGAAGAGGAAAAACATCATCAAGGCAAGTGAGCGGCTGATCTGAGGTCAGCAGCAAGTCTTTAATAAGTTCTATAAAAGCATTACATATCTGAAATTGCATTTCAAAATGACCAATCTGGGGTCATTGTTAGAAGGTTGTAAACCAAAAACTTTTGAAGAGGATCTTGAATGGATTCATATTTGTTTAGTATTAAAAGTTTTACGTTTTATTCTGTCCAACCTGAAGATACTGTGATGAAGGCAGAGTGGGATGGTGATTTCCTGTCAGATTTTCTTGTATTTTACCGTGTTTTTTCATGACTGTCTCTTTCATCTGATTTTCACAGCTGTTGTGCAGAAGGTGAACGGCCTGATTGAGAAGGGAGAGTATGGACGCTTGTTTGCTGTAGTTCATTTTGCCAGCCGTCAGTGGAAAGTGACCAATGAAGACCTGATCCTCATCGAAAACCACATTGATGCAGCATGTGGCGACCGGATAAGAATGGAAAAGGTTTTTTTATTCGCTCATACACTACATTCAGATATTCACACAGATTACTGTACAGCAGTATTCCAGTTACCTGTCATTCATTATTTGGCTGATACTGAGAAATAATTTAAAGGAGAACTCCAGAACAACAATTTACAAATAATTTACTCACCCCCTTGTCATCCAAGATGCTCATGTCTTTCTTAAGTCGTAAAGAAATTATGGTTTTTGAAGAAAACGTTTCATGATTCCTCTCCATATAGTGGACTTCTATGGTGCCTGCAACTTTAAATGTCCAAAATGTATGTTCAAGATGTTCATGTCTTTCTGTCTTCAGTTGTAAAGAAATTTTTGAGGACAGCATTTCAGGATATTTCTCCATATAATGGACTTTATTGGTGCCCCGATTTTGAACTTCTTGAAATTTGTGTATACTTTTTAAGCACAAAAGCTGGTGTAGCACAGGCTCTGGGATGCGCATCCACGATGCTATGAATTAGTAATGGGTCGTTCTTGAACAATTAGTTCATTTTGAACAGATCTTTAATGTGACTTTGTTTTTGTTTCTTATAGCATTATAGTTTTGTCTTGTTTGTAGTATGATCAGCGTTTGTGTAAGCAGTACATATGTTACGGAAGTAACATGTAACATTTTAATTATATTTTGCTAAAATGAGCGAAATGACTTAAAAAGATTTGTTCATTTTGCTGAACGAGACTCAAAGGTCCGAGTCAGTAAAATGATCCGAACTTCCCATCACTACTACGAATAACGTCTAAGTTCATCATCTCTGTACTCCGGCTCAAAAAAGGAAGAGTATGGCGAAAAACGCCATCTTATTTTCTCCTTCAACTTAAGAATTGTCCGACATCGTTTGACTTACTTGCACTTCAATAGTCTTTGCGCGTTCACTTTGTAAACACTAGGTCTGTAGTTCCGCGTGACCTTTCGGCGTGATTCAGTAGTACGTGGCGTTGTGGACGCGCATCCCAGAGCCTGTGCTACACAAGCTTTTGTGCTTAAAAAGTATACACATTTTTATTTTCCCAAAGAAATGACAGATCGTTTTGCTAGATAAGACCCTTCTTCCTCTGCTGGGAGAACCCTTTGAAGCTGCATTTAAACTACATTTTGGAAGTTCAAAATGGGGGCACCAATAAAGTCCATTATATGGAGAAAAATCCTGAAATGTTTTCCTCAAAAAACATAATTTCTTCACAACTGAAGACAGAAAGACATGAACATCTTGGATGACAAGAGAGTGAGTAAATTATTTGTGAATTGTTGTTCTAGAAGTGGAATTCTCCTTTAACAGATATATTGTGTATAATATAAAAAGTTAATATGCAAAGTAATGCAAAAAATAAAAGGTATGCAAAAAAATACACATTCTCCATGGCATTACTCCTAAACTTAGTAAATGCTTGTTTTGCTTTCTAAATTTTGTTAGTTTTGTCACCTTCTATTTGCATGCAACACAGAATATAATATTTGTATAGTAATTCAAATTTTATGCTAATGCTTTTTTTGCAGGTGTTGTTAGTTGGAGGAAATGATTTCACTCTTATTGGAAAACCACTTCTTAGGTAAGTAAGAAGGCAAATGTAACTGTAAAGTACTATGAGGTTTACACAGTAATGATTTTTGACTATAATGAAATTTTGTATATTCTCTCATTTTATTTTCCTCATAATAAATCTGTTTCATAGGCTGACGATCCCAGGGATAGGTTTTTTGCATTGATCGGTTTAGTTAAATATATGATGACACTTTTTCTCAGCACTGTACAAGACTGACAACACGTTTTTTACAAACCGCTTCTTTAGTTACTGACTGCATGTTTCAGATGCTGTCAGTAGAGCTGATGTTTTATTAAACCTGTAATATTCATCTAATAACCGATTTGATCATGTCTGTTCTTTGATGCTCAGCCGTGATTTAGTACAAGTTCACGCTACAGTCATCGAGAAGACTGAATCCTGGCCAATGGTGCATATGAGATTCTGGAAGAGGCATCGATTCCAAAGAAAGAGAAGTATGAGGAATTATAAGTAAAAGCTAGATTTTAAATTTATTATTTGAGATTTTTCACCAGTGCATTAATTCAACTTTTTTTCTCCACAGTTATTATTCAGCCACAGACCGTATTAAGGATCAACAACATTGATGTTTCACCAAAACTGTTTTAATCTGCCGACAACCTGTTGCATTTGCAAGTAAAAACGTGCCATTTCTGTGAATCGGGAATGGTTTTTCAGGTTTCGTGTTTGAGACTGTGTAAATAAAGTTTTCAGATTGTCTATCATTTTTCTTGCCATCAGCAATGAGTTGCTGCGTATTATTGTACTGTATATAACTGTCTGTTGTATAAAATACAATAAATGTGTTTGTCACATACAGATGGAACAAATCCTTGAGTCTGTTGAGCTATTAAAACAGAATAATTCATAAGTGATGACAAAGTGAAGCAGTGAACTGATAATTCAACAGACCTTTGTCAGGTTAGATGCCAAATTGAATTTTTCACTTATAAAATGAGGCTGTGAATTCAGCTTTTATCATATTATATGCACCTTTTTCTTTAAAGCAGAAAATAAGATTATGGGTGAGACATCTCTATCGCTATAGGGAAATAACAAGAAGAATAACATGCAGTAAATGGTAAAACTGCAAGACGAGGTGTTTTGTACAGCTAAAAATAGCTGGACATAGATGAGGCCAGAAGCCAGACCCATAAAACTGACAAATGGCCGTGCCCACTCTTACTGGAAGAAGAGGAGAATTGGCACAGTTTACACTTTGTATTAAATTGCAGGACATCTGGATGTTGTCCACTTAAAAATTAAGAAGCCAAAGCATTAAACAAAACTGGCACTTTGAGCAAATCCTCTGCGTTGTAATTAATTGAAACGTGTCTGATTGGCCTTCACATTTAGGCGCTCAACTCTGATTGGCTAAAAGGCTCAACGCTTTGCTGCAGTGATAAATATAGCCTACTTAAAGTCTGCAACAGCAGGTAAAAATAAACTTTTGACGTGTTATAAGTATAATAAAATGCTGTGTAACTGACACATGTTTCCTGACTTTATAATCACAACGTTTATATCATTTATAATTATTTTTATGGTAAATGCACCATGTAATTTAAACGTGCAGGACTCTGGTATCATTTGCTTCAAGTTATTTTTAGTTGTACAAAAACAGCCTCATATGTTGCTTAATTGCAAAGTAGTGTTTGTTATCATATTTTCATATTTTACCATAAACACACAGGTTAGTGGTGCAAATAGTTTTACTGTTTACTGCGCTTTGGTATTCTTCTAGTTACTTACAGCTAATTATGAATGGAAGATTCACTCATTCACAGAAAACAGCTTACTTCTGCATTGCAATATAAAGCAAAGTCCCTTAAAGGGGTCATCGGATGCCCATTTTCCACAAGTTGATATGATTCTTTAGGGTCTTAATGAAAAGTCTCTAATATACTTTGATTAAAAATTCTCAGTGGTTGTGTAAAACAACACCCTATTTACCTTGTCAAAATGAGCTCTGCTCACCCCACCCCTCTCTTCTCTCTGTGGAATTATGATCTTGTTTACTTTAACCGCATTTAGCCGGCTTTTATTTAGATTAATAAAAAAACCACTGCATGGATTTTTATCATTATAGGGTAGATTTGTACATACACTCCCAACACAATGTTTAAACAACATGAAAAAGTCAAGTCTGCATCCGATGACCCCTTTAAGGCAAGTCATTTCACTCGGCGGCCATCTTTGCAACGTCTCTCGGGCAGGCAAGTGAATGAGGAAACATCAAATTCTCCAAAACTGTTCACGAAGCTTAGGATTACACGTCATATTTGAAATCACCAATGAAATCTGACAAGAACTGCCTCATAAATATTGTTCCATATGCTCCAATAGCGTTTAAAAAGCATTGATTTAAATTTGACAGGATTGTTTATAATGACTCATAAGGCTTACACAAATATAGAAAACATGAATATATTTATACTTGTATTATCTTCATTAACCCTACTTAGTTTGTAGTTTATTGGCATCTAAATAAAAGAAGTGATCTACAAGTGTTCCTTGCTGAACAAGCCTTTAATGAGCACATCATTTGTTCATACTGATGTAACAAGGTCCTGCTTTCACAAGAAATACCTCAGGAGTTTATTAAAACCAAGCCAAAAAGCAGCTCTTCCAAAGTCATTTACCTTCGACCTTAACTGGAACTCCATGGCACTAGTATTTTTTATTTGTATTATTTTGTTAACCATTTCCATTGCACTTATGAGGGAATGCCGTGATCCAAAAGGAATACTGAAAGTTCTAAAACATTTTTTGATCAACTGTTAATGGCTTCTATTAATACGGTAAAATTGCCCTATAACTCCTCCGTTGCTATTTATAGATCTCTTTCATTTGGTGACTAACTGCTAACAAAGGAGTCCTATTTTACCATTTCAAATGAATAACACTCACGAACGTCACTTTACAGGCAGGTTTTAGACATGGATTATGCTGGTATACCTGTAAAATGCAACAGACACCAAGACATCACAAACAGCTGAAATGGCAGATTTGTTCGTCTCATTAAGCTGGTTACTGTTAATACGTTTTACTAATATTTTATAAGATGTATGGTTTTGTGCTATGAAAAAATATCCTCTATGAAGCCTGAAGTGCAGCGCAGCAGCATAAGCACAGAAATGGATGAAAGCCTCATCCAAAGCATTCAAAATCCTCAACATCCTGGAAAATAATTTCAGCCTTTTAAACTGTACAATTTTTCATTCGGTTCTTCTTCCAATTCCAACACAAAATCAGCTCATGTGCATCACGTTACAACCCTCAATCAGTCACTCTTCATCTCGTTTGGTCCTTTTTGTCAGATATATTAGTCTTTGATTATATACACATATTATTATGTTTCATATATTCATGTAGCATAGTCGTAATATACACTGCTGTGTTGTAGTCAGAGATTATTCCAGGTAGATGTCTTCTGTTGGACACGAGACCTCCACAAACTCCTTATAGTACAAATGGAAAGCTTTTCTATAAAGAAGACAGAGAATATGCTATGACTATTAAATTTGAGCCAATAAAGAGCAGAGGAATTAAATGTCTTACAGTATATTATAGATGCATTATAGGAAAACCGGACTGACCTCACAGACTCTGCAAGCGGTTTGGTGGAGTTCTCAGACACAAAGACGTGACAGGCGAATCTCTCATCCGCTGGATGTTTGGTGATAAAGCCAAAATACCTGTGGAGGTACAGACGTTAAAATACTGACTGTTAAATAAAACAATGCAATGCAAACTACCATTCGGAAGTCTGAAATAATTAAGATTTATGATTTTGAATTGTAGTATTTTATTGCTCATCAGGGCTGCATTTATTTAATCAAAAATACAGTAAAAACAATAAAATTGTGAAATTTTCAAAGAGCTGTTTTCAATGTCATCAAAGCTGAATTTTTTTTAGCATCATTACTCAGTCTTCAGTGTCACATGATCCTTCAGAAATCATTCAGATATGCTGATTTGCTGTTTGAGAAACATTTCTCATTTTTAGCAGTGTTGAAAACAGTTATGCTGCCCAATATTTTTTTAAAAACCATAATAAGAAAAGAACAGCATTAACCTGAAATAGAAATCTTCTGTAACATTATGATGTTTTTACTGTCGCTTTTGACAATTTAATGCATTTGATGCTCTTTAAAAAACAAACTTTTGAACAGTAGTATATATTCAAAGTTAATAATAATAATAATAAAATCATCGCCAGTAAATGCTTGACCTACTTCTTGTTTCTGGGATGGTAGCCGCAGAACGAGACGTTTTTCAAATGGAAAAAGTGACTGTATTGGCTGCTCTGTGGAAACACAGAATTTAATAAATAAACAATAGTATTATCCTTCGTTCCTTACTTGAAAGTCTTATTTTTCAAGTTTCAAGGTTTGAAAATTAAAAAAAACAACATGGAGAGGAGATGCTTGATGCAAAAACATTCTTGAAGACGATTATAAAACAAGCATTTTAACGCAGTAGATGAATGTGTGTGTGTGGTTTTACCATGTCAAAATCATCCTGCACTGTGAGTTTCAGTCCCTTCACGTTGATCTCCAGGACGCAGGTTGAGGGAGGATTGTAATGTACAGTCAGTCTCCTGTTCATCGCAATCTGGAGTCAATCATAAACAACCATTATCAGTCTAATTAAGAATATATAAACACCATCATTCATACGTTGTTTCATCTTACATACACTTAACCCAAGTGTATGCGCTGATTCCCTCACAAATAGTATTCAGGGCCAAATGTAATATTTATGTATTGGAATTGCAACTTAAATGATTACACATTTAAACAAGCTAATAAACTTAACGTGATGCATATTTATCAGTTAAACATAAATGAAACATAAGAAACAGGTAAGATTAAAAAAAGAAGTATATGGCATAGTTTATTATTACCTAGTGCATTTGCATTTTATTTAAATAATAACATTTAAATAATTTTTGACATTTAAAATAAAGAGTTTTATAAAACATGGCATTTATTCAAATACCTTAGAATCAGAATAAATCTGCTCACTGTTCATTAATTAACTGCATTTATTAATAAAAAAATATGAACGGTAAAAATATGGCTAGCTGTGGAAACATCAATATTCAATTAAAATGTGTGAGTTCAGATGACAAATCAGATTTACTGATGATAAATATATAAAGTTGGCTATTGTGTATTTAAAACACATTCAGTTTATTACAGAAATCGGATCTGTTTCATTTAATTATGACTGACAAATATGCATCACATTAAGTATATTTATTTTAAAACTGTAATGTAATTATTTTTAAACCGATGGAAATTTTATATGCAATTCAGATACATAAATCTTTAATTTAGGCCTAAATACTTTTTGAGCGTACATTTATTTTCATGTAATCAACATTTTAAACAAAGAACAGTGAAGTTCACCAGTCAATCACATAAGTCATTACTTCAAGAAATGTATTTATAATATAAAACATGCAGTGAAATGTACAGTAAATCTCAAACCTTTTGCATAGCTGCACACAGAACATCATTGCCTTTGTGATTCAGCACTTGAACCGAGCCGAGAAATTTCATGGTATACTTCTCCAACCATTCAGTACTTTTTGCTAATGAGAACAAGACAGAGATATAGAGATCATAAAAAACGTTGGGGTTTAAGTTATTAAAGCCAAGTCATATTTGTTTTTATAGCACTTATGAAATGAATACAATTTCAGCTGTAAAGCAGCTCTATGAAGATGACAGCATTATTATTCAGCTCACTTTAGTCCAAAATTGATTCATTTTAGTTCAGTAACAGTGTTAATGTTGCAAAGTTCATTAGTTATGAAGCAAACTCATAAAGCAGCTCTACAGCAGACGATAGTGTCATTATTTAAAATACAGTGGAGTCATCTGAAAACAAAAATGAAATCATTTCAACTGAGTCTCCAGCTCTTACCGTTTAAAGTAAGTTCTTGCTCCTTGAAGACCTCAGTGGCGTAATAAGCAGGAAAGATGCCGCGTGCTCCGGTTCTCATGTTGTAGCCCTCGTACCAGTAATCCTCATCCTGCAGCTCCACCAGCAGAGGGTCGTTGACCTCCAGCTCCAGCTCATCATCATGACGTGGGACAAACCTAACAGAAACACATATATGAGCTGAGGACATCTTTGGTTTTCTATCTGGGATATTTTGAGATGATGACATTTGTGACCCTGGACCACAAAACCAGTCTTAAGTCGCTGGGGTTTATTTGTAGCTATAGCCAAAAATTCATTGTATGGGTCAAAATTACTGATTTTTATTTTATGCCAAAAATCATTAGGAAATTAAGTAAAAATCATGTTCCATAAAGATATTTAGAAAATTTCCTACTGTAAATATATCAAAACTTAATTTTTGATTAGTAATATGCATTGCTAAGAACTTAATTTTGTATCTCGGCCAAATATTATCATGTCATAACAAACCATACATCGATGGAAAGCTTATTTATTCCGCTTTCAGATTATGTATAAATCTCAATTTCGAAAAATTGACCCTTATGACTGGTTTTGTGGTCCATGGTCACATCTGTGTCCCAGTAACACTACTGCATTACTTTTTATTTTGGCTAATCACTGATACATTTAGGTTGTAAAGTAGCATTGCTGAATAATTTCCCCATTTCCACCATTTAAAAATAGTGGTTTGATTTTTCCGGCATCATATTTAAAGAAGTGACATCATTAAAAATAATAATAATATTTTGCCTACAAACTGAGTATCTTTATCTTATGATGAAACGTTCCTCAAAAATCTATATTTATTTAAGTATATGAATTTCTTATCCTGAAATCCAAGTCAGTGGTGCCATCTCCTGGGAATGACCCAGTATCCACTGGCTGTTTATTCAGTTGGGATGTTGATTAATAGCATGATCATCTAAATATATATGAATGCATTTAACAGTAACACATGTGTTCCAGTCTGTTTTTACCTGTAGACGGCTCTGTGTGTCTGTTCTCTCTCTTCTCCATTAATTATGCAGGAAAACAAGCCAAACGATTCTGTACCTAAAAACCAAAGCAAAGAGTACTGAATATTTCAGCCTGTCATGCAACCACTTGTATTGACCATATCAATACAGTGCATTCTAGTTGTGGTCATATGTTGGTCTGTTCTTACACACCAGCTCCCCATCACTGTCAGTACTAATTGGCATAATTGGAGTTTCAAAACAATTACATATTATTACTCTCTACTGTCCTATCACAATAAAAGGCATAAAAAGCCCAATAAAAAGCCCAAATATTAAAGCTTAATTCAATATTATGTGTACAATTTCTTAATTCTGTCATCCTGGTGTCGTGGACTTGCTCTATTGTTTCATACAAACGCAGCTGCTGCCGTTTTTTTTTTTTTTTTGGGTACATTGTAATGAATTATAAGATAACTAACAAACTAGTACTACTACTAAATTATTTATGTGGTGAAATGTTGTGTAAGAAAAGTGGTATGACTGCTCTGTGTCCCTAAAATGTCTAGTTTCAACTTGCAGTTTGCTAGCAACTGATTTCTTCATGGAAGCTTTGCGTTCAAATATTTCAACTCAGATCAGTGTTTCATGTCTAATAATTTTGACACAAAACATCTAATAATCTATCAAGCAGCTGTGTAATAAGAGGGATAATGTACATTCAGCCAGTTGTTATTGCAAAATAAAGATGTATATTATCCCTTACTTATTATAATCTTAATTCAGGTGATAAAGGATTTTGAAAGTCTGACAGTATTCAGTGTTGAACACTACTGTAAGGTTAACTCTGCCTGGTTTATATGTTTCAAAATGATTAACAGTTGAAAAAATTAGAAATTTAGAAAAAAAAAAGTAATTAAAAGTAATAAGTTACATTAATAAAGTAATTGAAAAGTTACACTACTTGTTACATTTTAAATCAAGTAACTTGTAATCTGTAACCTATTACATTTCCAAAGTAACATTCCCAACACTGATTACACCTACCAATCTACTACCAATCTACACTGAACCAATTGAACTAAAAGCTAAAGGTTCTTTAGGACTAAATAAAACAAACTGTTTCTAATTAATTATGAAAACTGCACAAGGGCAGTGGGGTGAATCCACTTTTATTTTAGTTATACAAAACAGGCTACAATAAAAGCAAACAAAAACATAGGATTTCTTTATTTACCAGCTTATAGCAAAACCCCTTTAGCAAATAAGTTAAGCTCTTGGTTGAATGTCACATAACTCATAGCTCATTCATCAGCAAAGCCTTCATCTAATAGCAGTTACAGTATGCTCTTTATAAAAGTTACACTGTTTATGCTTCAGAATAATACATTATATATATATATATATATATATATATATATATATATATATATATATAACACAATATGTTTTTTTTAAATAAAAGATTTATTCATTAAGACCAGTGTTTTTGTTTATAGTCATATGAATAGTGTACACGCAAAAGAGATAAACACTGTACAGATAATTTTCTAATAAACGTATTTTAATTATATATGGCGCGGGTCTCCCGCCTCAGTGTTTTTTTTTTTTTTTTTAATATATGAGTTCTCCCGCCGTTTTAAAGGACGCGCGAAAAGAATCCTCGCGCTCATTGGCTGACGCCTCTGTAGCCAATAGCGTAATGTTGTTTACTAACGAGAGGAGCGGAGCAGCACACTTATTATCGTTGTTTACTGGAGAATCTGTACATGTAAATACTAAGAACAGAAGCAGCAAAGATGTGAAGCCGGAAGACAGAAAGACCGACAAAGACAAAACACGAGTGTAAACATCGGAACGCTAAACAGAAGCGGAAAAGCTGATGAAAAAGAAAATCCCGAGACGCACAAGTTGCTTCTTTTTGTCGGACAGGTGAATTAATTATTTATTCTGTAGATTGTTCTCTAAAACTCACTGTATCAGTGTCATTTCTATACAACTCGTCAATAGATAAAGCAACACCATCGTTACTTAAGTCATTAGTTAAATGTAAATGTATTAAAATTCAATACACTCTCATTCTTGCATATTCATATTTGAACGTTTATAAATGACTGTTTTTTTTTTTTTTTTTTATTATGTTTGTTACTGAAGTTTTGAAGTGTTTTTTGTTCATAAATAATACAGCCTGTCAGTATATCTAGGTCTAATGTTTCCATTATTATTATTATTTTTTTTTTTGTTAATTCTGAAAAAAAAAATGTTATATCCACTACACCAGCATTATCAAACTATGAATGCCATACTTTATAGTTATCACAGCATATTATAACACATTATAATTATCATAAATTCCAAAATCACTTTGATGTTTACTTTGTTTCCAGATTAAAGACACATGGAACGGCATTTACCTTACACTATCAAGAAGCAACCAATACAATGATGTGAGTAATGTAATATTTTTAAATGTAACTTTCTTTTTTTAGAAATTGTACACCTAATAACACACCTACTAGTCTATTATTATTAATACTCACCTTTTTTTCAGACCATAAATCACATTTCTGCATGCAAAAATCAAACATCTGCACAATAATGTAGACTGATTCACACTGGCACTGAAGAAAGTTTCAGAAGTAAAGAAAATATAATATAATAATATAATTTATATTATTTAATATAATAGATAAAACAAAACTTTTAAGAATTATTTGGAGTTGTTTCAGTTCATTGTTCTCAGTTGTTCCATTTAAACATCAGAGTTTATAAAATGTGTGCTACTTTGGACTTTTTAAAGCCAGATTTGCTTGAAAATATGTATATTGTGATGGTATATTGTTATTGACCACATTTTTGAAGCATTGTGATATAAATTTTTGTTTAGAACACAACATCTGCTGATGTGGTTGCTGGACAGTGTGGCTTGTGCAAAAAGAGTGATTTTGTAATATTTTGAGCTCATAATTTGTAAAATTAATGTTTTTTTTTGTACTTTAGATTATTTTCTCATCCAAAGCGTTTCGAGACGGCAGTGTCCCCTTGATTCTAATGACAAAACACTCCTAAAATCCAGTAATCCCAGGACTACATAAACAAACTGTGAACTGACGAACCCATGGTATGCCACGTCACATCACGCCTGACAAAAACAACTGCAACCACAGTACAGAACAAACATGCTCACTCATCATCATTCAGTGTCAGCAAAACATGCAGAAAACCCTTTCAAATGAAGAAAAGAAAAAGAGTTTTAATTTCTAGAGATTTCATTGAAAATACGAATGCTACAGGTCAAAAGATTGGAATACTTACGATTTTTTAATTTTTTGAAAAAACGTCTTTTATGCTCAAAAAGTCTGTATTTATTAGAAAAATACAGTAAAAACATAAAATATTATTAAAATATAAAATAACTATTTTCTATGTAAAATGTAATTTATTCCAGTGATGTAAAGCTGAATTTTTATTTTAGCATCATTACTTCAATCTTCAATGTCACACAATCTTTCAGAAATCATTCTAATATGCTGATTTGCTGCTGAAGTATTATCAATTATTACTGGCACTCAAGTATCAATAATGATTCTTATCAATGTTGAAAACAGTTTTTCTGCTTAATAATCTGGTGGAAACCATTATTTTTTTAGGTTAAAAAAACAGCATTTATTTCATATAAATCTTTTTTAACAATATACTAGTCTTTACCGTCACTTTTGATCAATTTAATGCATTCTTGCTAAAAAAAAAAGAATAATTTCTGTCTTTTGAATGGCAATGTATTACAGTTCACTTTCCACAAAAAAAATAATAATTAGAAATAAATAAATGAATAAATAATCAGCAAAAACTGTTTTCAACATTGATGATAATAATAATAATAATAATTAATTGCTTCTTGAACAGCAAATCAGCATATTAGAATGATTTCTGAAATATCAAATGACACTGAAGACTGGTGTAATGATGCTGAAAATTTGGCTTTACATCACAGGAATAAATTAAATTTTACAATATATTCACATAGAAAACAGTTTTTTAAATGTTAATAATATTTCACAATTTTACTGTTTTTACTTTTTTTTTTTTTACTGTTTTTATTTTTGATCAAATAACAGCATCAAATAGCCATGGTGAGCAGATGACATTTTTTCTTTTTAAAAACATTTTAAAAATCCAAACTTTTGACTGGTTGTGTACAATTGATAAAAAGTATAAAAGCATAACACTTACTGGAGGAGCGTGAGCAGCCATTCATGAAAACATTAACAAATTTCCGAGAGAACTGCATGTCGGCCTCAGGGGTCGAGTCCTCTGACAGACACGTCGAAGCGTCCTGTTTGATCCCGCTTTGTTTTCTTCCCTTGTCTTCATTCTCGTTCTCATCCTCCTCATACTCTTTGTCAAGAGCCGACTCGTATGGAGAGGAGACGCAGTTATCGTAGATGGTGGGCGAATCGCTTTCATCGCTGTAGCCGCGATAACACTCCTTCAAGCTGACGAGTTCCAGCTGATCGTGTTCGTCCACGACCAGCGTGTATTTGACCGAATCGTACGAAAGTCCGCTCGCATCTGAGTTGCTCATGGAAGTCTGCAGCATTCCCGACAAACTCTCACGACGAGCATGAGCCTCGCCAGCGCCGCAGTCTCTGTAACACAGATCTTCCGCTCCAGTTACTTCTTCACCGCTACTCTCAGGGTCCACAGTGGCCAAAGCTTCCACACAGGAGAAATAGGAAGGCGGCTGCAGATCCTGTTCACTGTACGGAGGGGGAGCTTCGTTGTCAGAGCTGTCTAGGATTACTTGGGAAAGCGCTGGCGTTCTCTCGTGCTCCAGAGCCTCGGTGCAACGCTGTATCGGCGTTAGAAAAATCTCCTCTGTGGGCTCGAGCCGGACGTCCGTGTGATAACGGATCCGCTCGCAGTGGCCTGGTTCTCTGTGCACGTCTCTGGCTTTGTATGGTGGGGCAGGAGCTTGAGTGTGTTTGGAGAGGCAGCTGTTGGGTTTGTCAGTAGAGGTGCCGCAGTCTTTCATTTGAGTCCGACTCTGTCCCGGCTGGTGCTTCTCCTCATCGCTCAAACACGAGTGTTCACGAGGTGGTTCACCTGCTTGCAGGAGGATTGTGCACAAAAAAGTGAACTGACAGAGTACCAATCAAGTCAATGCACACACAAATATTGCAGTGCAATTTAATTCATTTAAAATTAAGTTTTGAGATCAATAGTCTACTAACATTCTTGTTTTGCTTTTGAAACGAACAGACTAACAAGTTAGGTATGCCTGTGTGACCCATTGTTTGACTAGACTGCACATGCAATCATGTTTTTGTAGATGACTCGACTAAAACGAATTCACATGACCACAGTTGGCAGCAAAACATGACTGGCTTTTGTCATTGAGACAACAGAACAAGGAAAGTTTGGCATAGGGTGAGTTAGGTCAAAAACTGTCAAATTACCTACAAAACTGACTATAAAAAGGACACATTATGCACCAAAAATCACACCTTTTAAAAGTACTATTTTGAGAAAAAAGAAATGCGCTTAATCATACTGATTGTGCACTTGTGGTGTACTTCAAATCATGAAAGTATATTTTTAAAAACAAAATGAACAGATAATATAATATTAATGAAATAAAAGACCACTTAAGTGACTTAACGGGAGACACTTTCATGAAGCTTTTCTAAGCACACTTAAGTACACTTAAAAAAAGTGCACTTGTAATGTTAAATTAAGAACCACAACCTGGACCACAAAATCAGTCATAAGGATACATTTTTTGAAATTGAGATTTATACATCATCTGAAAGCTGAATAAATAATTTTCCATTGATGTATGAGTTTGTACTGATAGGAAAATATTTGGCTGAGATATGCCTATTTAAAAATCTGTAACCTGAGGTTGCAAAAAAAAATCTTAATATTGAGAAAATCGCCTTTAAAGTTGTCTAAATGAAGGTCTTAGCAATGGTAGGAAATTTACAAAATATCTTCATGGAACATGATCTTTACTTCGTATTGATTTTTAACATAAAAGAAAAATGGATAATTTTAACCCATTTAATGTATTTTTGGCTATTGCTACAAATATACTAATATGCTACTTATGACTGGTTTTGTGGTTCAGGGTCACAAATGTTTTACTTAATTATGTTTAAAATGGTGTTTTTAATAGTTTTTGATGTGCTTTAAAAAAAATGTTATTTGACTAACATACTAAAGCACATGTAAAGTACTTAATTATAATTTATTGCATTTAATTTATTTTACATTTAAGCTTAGTATATTTTAAATGTACTAAATTTGCAACTTTGTGTAATTACAAATATATTTAAATGCATTACATACAAGTTACACAATAGAAATGAAGTATATTTTAGTTTAGTGTAAATGCTTGTCAGTACATTTAGCAATACCTTAACCATATTTCAAAGTCAATAGAAGTTATTGTGAAATACATATAAAGATGTACTTAAGTCCAACTTAAGTGGGTTAAAAATGGAATCTAAAATTCAGCTAACTGTATTTATTATAAATATAAACTACAATATATTTTCATATAATTGAAGTTAACATGCAATTAAGTGTCTGAAAACATTACATTCAGTTCACACTTAAATATATTATTTTAAAGTTTATTATATCCATAATAAGTACTCTTTTTGAAAGCGTGCTGAAGTGTACTTATTGCATGTAAATACTAACTATACTAAAAATATTATACTGTATACACAATAATACTGAATGCATAATAACTACAAACAGACAAAATCTTGCTTGTTTTAAGTAGAGAACACTATTGTAGCTGCTGTGACATCATGCCAACTTCCCAAATAAGACTTATTAAGCACTTACAATATAAACAAAGATCTCTACACTCACCTGTTTTGAGGGGCGGCAAGGTCTGAGAGATTTTCTGCTGCCAGCTGTACTTCTTCGCAAATGAGTTGTTGTTTAAAGTGTCCTGTTGATGCGATACAACAGACAGGCTTTAGCATACTAACGTAGAGCTCCGCAATATACAGTATGCAAACCGCGCATACCATTTTTTATATACATGGAATAGCCAGAAGCACTGAGTATTGTAGTCTACAACTTGGTCAAAACAAAAGTGATATCAAACTTTTCTTTTAATCTTTCACATTATATAATCAGACCCAGGGGTTCTCTGAGTTTTCATACCATAAACAGACAAATAAGTCCAAATCTGATTTGGTGGTGCAAGATGATTTCAGTCAGAGATCTTATATTTGCCACCAGGAATTTTTAGACTCAAATTTTCTCAGGGTTGAAGTCATAGGCAGTACCCTAAACACTTAAAGTAGAACTCCATTTCCAGAACAACAATTTACAAATAATTTACTCACCTCCTTGTCATCCAAGATGTTCATGTCTTTCTGTCTTCAGTCGTAAATAAAATATGGTTTTTGAAGAAAACATTTCAGGATTTTTCTCCATATAATGAACTTCATTGGTGCCTCGATTTTGAACTTCCAAAATATAGTTGAAATGCAGCTTCAAAGGGCTCTAAACAATCCCAGCCAAGGAAGAAGGGTCTTATCTAGTGAAACGATCAGTCATTTAAAAAAAAAAAAAAATTGTATACTTTTTAAGCACAAAAGCTCGTGTAGCACTAGCTCTGGGATGCACGTCCACGACGTTACGAATCACGTCTAAGTTCATCATCTGTGTACTCAAAAAGGTAAAGTATGGCGAAAAACTCCATCTTATTTTCTCCTACAACTTGAGAGGAGGACATCGTTGTACCTTTTTGTTTGTAAACAGCGTTTGACTTACTTGCACTTCCTTAGTCTTTGCGCGTTCACTTTGTAAACACTGGGTCTGTAGTTCCGCGTGACCTTTCGACGTGATTGAATAGTATGTAGTGTCGTGGACGCACATCCCAGAGCCTGTGCTACACAAGCTTTTGTTTAAAAAGTAAACAATTTTTTATTTTCCGTGAAAAATGACCGATTGTTTTGCTAGATAAGACCCTTCTTCCTCGCTGGGATCATTTAGAGCCCTTTGAAGCTGCACCAATGAAGTCCATTATATGGAGAAAAATCCAAAAATGCTTTCCTCAAAAACCATAATTTCTTTACGACTGAAGACAGAAAGACATGAACATTTGGATGACAAGGGGCTTGAGTAAATTATTTGTGAATTGTTGTTCTGGAAGTGGAATTCTCCTTTAAAAGAATTACAAAAAAAATAAAAAATCTGGACATAAACTCAAGCACTCAATGAATAATACAAGAGTATTCAGTAAACTAGGTGCATTTAAAAGTCCAAAAGACTTTCCTCTCTTTCTCAGATTCTCTTTCACTCTCAGTACCTCTTACAATGCTTACAATACAGTCCGCTCTTTTGGTTCATACTGACCCATATTAACATTCCCCACACAAACCATCAGCTTTAAATCATTCCAGAGGTGTAAAGTAACTACCCATTTTCTTACCAACTGCACTCGCTGCTTATCTTCCTAATAAACAAAACCGACTGGTTCTGACAAAACAGAATAAGCAACTGCATTCATTGTTGTGTGGAATAGGCGCTATTTCTCCATTGAATGAATGCAGAACATGTGAGAGGTGAATGCTGTCGCTTTCAGCGCTTCTGCTCGTGTTCAGTTGAGAGCGCTCGCCTCGACTCCCCACTCCCAGCGTTCATTCAAACAGATAATGACAACCAAATATCAACCCACTGAATAAGTGCTTATACTTTATGTGCACTGGGGGCCAAACCACAGACAAGCTCAGATACAGAACTGGGTTCTAGAAATAAGACCTTTGTGTCACTTCTGATATGCTTACTATATTTTTAATATTTTATCTGACAAAAGGCATTGTGAATTACAGTATATTACCTATATTTTTTAAATTGCATTGTGCAGTTACAACTACATTTTTTGGGACGTAATAGTACTTTTATGTAAATATGATTTTTTTTAGTACTCTCTCAATCTATGAATAAAAGTAGTCTTTAATAGGCTCTTCAATAAATATAATTTCCATAATAATGACTCTTTTTAAAGATAGCTAAAATATACTTCTTTATAATTAGCCATAATTAAATCATTAAATCCATTTACGCCAGTTTGACTGATTTGGGCTTTTTTGCAAAACTTTTGCTAGCTTGATAGACAAGCGTTATTGCATATAGAGAGTATTAAAGAGGCATCGCCTTCGCTCATGTGACTTTTTGGACATATCAGGCGCTGCTTTATTCGCAAAAGTAAAAGACACTATCGCCTGGTGTCGCTGTTGGACGGTATTACTTCAGAAAATTGAGTGCTTTACGCAATATTTACATATTTTACTTCATGATATTTCATTTTGCACCATCAATTATTTCCTTTTCTGAAATGTTAGGATGCACTGCTTCCCTTGCCTCATCAGAGGAAATGCACCTGCCGTATTTCTATAGTATTTTTATATCTTCATCACATTACCTGAGTCCGTGGCACCTGTGGGAACAGGTTGAGAGTGGTGGGTCTTTTTGGACGGTAGGTATCCATGCTGACAGAAACGGCAGAATCCATAGACGCTTTGCCGTCGTGTCGACAAGCCACTCTATCAGCAGCATCAGTAAGATGTAAAGGATGCGTCTCTGCCTGGATCTGACCCGCTGCGCCTGCCTCCACCTTGTCCGGGCCGCTATTGGGTGCCTGGATCACATGATCCTGCAGGGATTGGAAAGATTGTCTGTCAGTCAGAGAAGAGAGTGAATGAAAAAGCAAGAGAGGGGAGATGAGGGCCACTGACCGGACCAGCACAGCAGGCAATGACATCAGACTTTGGCATTTTCAGTGCCGGCTAAGCCAAGAGGACAAGAGACGGGGAGGGGTTTGGTACAAAGACTATTCATATCGGTGTTTACTCACTGCATTACAATGAGACTCATTAACACGTACAGCTCGGCCTGCTCTCAGCTGCAGTTCTGTGCAAAACTTTGCCAGATTTGTACAGATTTTGATTTAGATTAAGTTGAAAGAAAGTGCTTTGAAGAAGACAAAAATACTGCGGAGTGGAAATCTGAAAAGAAGTAAAAAATAAAGTACAGATTTCATCTGTTTATTATGTATTTTAGTGTCATTTACCAGTAGTTTTCATCAGTGTCCTGGGAAACATGACTTTAGTGCCACAATGTAATGAAGCCCATAAGATGGCTGCTGAAAATTCAGCCTTGCATCACAGGAATAAATTACATTTTAAAACATATTAACATATAAAATCATTCTTTTAAATTGTAATAATATGTCTGTTTTTACTGTATTCCTAATCAAATAAATTGCAGCCTTGATATGCATAAAAGAATTATTTCAAAAATATTGAAACTCTAGAACAGTAGTTTATGCAAAAGTATAGTTTGAAAAACAAACAACGATGCAGAGTAATCAAATAAATGAATTAATTACACTTACACACAAATAAATAAACCTGCAAGCCAACAGCCCTTTTCATTCTATAATAAGGAAAAATAACTAAATCTACCTCATTCCATCATGCAATTAGAAGAATTAACTTACTTTATTTTAAAAGTAATGCAATAACATAGTGTGCTACTTTAGCTACTTTTAGCTACTACTGATAAGGATAAATTAAACATCCACTGCATGCCAGTGTGATCTAATAACCATCCATTAAGGACTTCACTATACTGCTGAATGCCTTTTTTATTTGGTCTGAATAAAATGTTTTGTGGACTGTGCTATTTTATGCATGGCTTTACAATCCATTTTCATTCATTATTTGTTTCCTGGCTATAATTTTTTCTAGTTGAAACGCTTACTGTCAGACTAGACCATTTTAATTAGACCCCATTAATGAACATGACTATAAGTCACTCACTCGGCGCCGCCTAGAGGTGTAATGACGCAGTGCACAGGAAGGTCACTTCCTGAACAACGAATTAGTAATAAATGATTAATAAATTATGATTATTAACAGAAAAAAACAAAAGCACAAAAGAAGAAACAAGTCAAATTTCAAACAAAAGTACATAAAGAGATAGATGTAACTGGCAGTGTCTGTTAAATGATGTTCTGTAATATTTTACATGTTAAGCAGGATCATTTCTCACCTTGATGTCAGAGTCCTTGCGTCTGGACCTCAGTGAAAATTCATCAGAGATTTCTGTGATTTCAGACAGATCCTCATCTTCAAATTCATCCAAGCCTATGTCATGGGTCAGCCTATAAGAACCAAACCAGTTATTGATCAAGGGGGCGCTAGAGAACTGTTCGTTTTTTGTTTTTAAATCTGCACAATAAACTATTGAGAAAAATAAGTGTGGTAAATTGTATTGAACGTGCACTTGTACTGTACTTCAAATTAAAGTATATCTGAAAGAAAAAAACTAAACACAGACAATATAATATTAATGAAATAAGAGACAACATAAGTAAAAGAGAGTTTCTAACACACTTAAGTGCACTTCTAAAAAGTGAACTTTGTAATATCAAATTAAATGTTTTAATTTGAAGCACATTAAAACATTATGTCTTTATAATAATTTGTTGAATGTAGTGTGTTATTCAATATTGCATTTAAAGTACTCTGCATTTAAAGTACTATCAAATCTAATAATAATGTGTGTATTTGTATTGTGACGAGTCGACTGCCTCCCCCCTTATTGTCAGCTGCACCCCGTCGGTAATCGCCGCCCTTCACCAGGCTCCCGACGGGAGTGGGCGTGTGGGAGGAGGAGGGGCGCTGAAACATCCAGGTCTGGCGGCGTGTGATGGGGCACACCTGATGTGAATGAAGCCTCATCACCGCCGCTGTTAAAATGCCGAGCGCGCCTCTCCTCAGGAGACCGGTCTCTTCCCCGTGCATGCACGCTGGTGTCCTCGTGGGTCCAGGAAGGGGTGAAGAGGGAACCAGCGCCGCAGGACGAGTTGCCGGACCCCGCGGGTTCGGATGAGGACCGCACCCGTGACGGCTGACGGGCCAAGATGCCGGGCCGTGTTATCCCCCAGAAGCGCCACGTAGGTGGAGGAGGACGATGCCGCTAGAGAAGCCGCCGCCCCTCGCACCCCGGACCTGAGTGGGGAGCGCGTGCGGCCGCCGGACTCCGCCCCTTACCTGGACCCTTCCCTTCGGAACACTACCCCTCCTTCACGGAACCCCGTCACATCGAGGACACCAGATCCCCCTTTTTCTTTTGGACACTTTTTCCCCCTTTTTGGACACTTTCTGTTTTATTGTTTAATAAAAGCCTCTCCGAGGCCTGACGTCACACCCACTGTGTCTGTCGCTTTGCTCCGCCCCCGTGACAAGTGGTGGAGAATGCGGGCATGGGCGGAGCTTAGACAGCGCAGTGGGAATCACCTGATGACGTCATCCCCTCTCCCTCGCAAAAGTCAAGGAAGAGTCGGACCCGGAGGGACGGAGAAACAACGGTGACAGCCTCCCAGCCGCTAAAGGGGTAAGTGACTTCTCATTTAGTAACACTTACCCTGCGGTTGGTTGAGGCTGTCGACTAAATTCCGGTTTCTCTGTCCCCGGTCCGGTGGCGTTGCGAGAGGGAGTCGCCCGGAGAGGAATCCCCACCCACTCCGACTGCTGGAGCCTGGTTGAGGAAGGTAGCACTCCTGCGTGGGCGGCGACCGGATGACGGGAATGTCGCTTGGGGGGGGGGAATGTGACGAGTCGACTGCCTCCCCCCTTATTGTCAGCTGCACCCCGTCGGTAATCGCCGCCCTTCACCAGGCTCCCGACGGGAGTGGGCGTGTGGGAGGAGGAGGAGGGGCGCTGAAACATCCAGGTCTGGCGGCGTGTGATGGGGCACACCTGATGTGAATGAAGCCTCGTCACCGCCGCTGTTAAAATGCCGAGCGCGCCTCTCCTCAGGAGACCGGTCTCTTCCCCGTGCATGCACGCTGGTGTCCTCGTGGGTCCAGGAAGGGGTGAAGAGGGAACCAGCGCCGCAGGACGAGTTGCCGGACCCCGCGGGTTCGGATGAGGACCGCACCCGTGACGGCTGACGGGCCGTGATATCCCCCAGAAGCGCCACGTAGGTGGAGGAGGACGATGCCGCTAGAGAAGCCGCCGCCCCTCGCACCCCGGACCTGAGTGGGGAGCGCGTGCGGCCGCCGGACTCCGCCCCTTACCTGGACCCTTCCCTTCGGAACACTACCCCTCCTTCACGGAACCCCGTCACATCGAGGACACCAGATCCCCCTTTTTCTTTTGGACACTTTTTTCCCCCTTTTTGGACACTTTCTGTTTTATTGTTTAATAAAAGCCTCTCCGAGGCCTGACGTCACACCCACTGTGTCTGTTGCTTTGCTCCGCCCCCGTGACAGTATATACATATAAATATACACAGAACACACACATTGTATAAACACAAATTTTTATTTAATTTAATTTTATTTTATTTAAATCAGTTTGATAGCACTAATTTAAATCTTCTAAATTGGAACTTCATCATTGCAAATTTTAGTTTACCATAAACGCTTGTCAGTACAGCAGTACTTTAACCATATTTCAAAGGCAATAGAATTATGAAATTGCATATAAATAGGTAAAAAAGTTAATTGCATGTAATTTAAATTTAAACTCTAATACATTTTCATTTAATTGAAATTAATGTGCAGTTTAATGTCCCAAAACATTACATGCAGTTCACACTTAAACATTCTGAAGTATATTCTATGTCAATATAGGGGTTTGAAAATAAATGATATGGTGTATATCTTGTGGAAATTTTCTGAATGCATTCATGACTGGAAGCAGTGACTTGGCAAACGTCACAGGTCACATGACAATGTCACCATGATGGATGTAGTTTTTCTGCATTGTGTTTGGACTCCACACAAGCATGCTTATTTTAGTAACAGCTCTCATCAAATGCAACACCTACACGATTTCACAACAGCTTGTGTCTCTATGTGAGATGAAAGAGCTCATGGTGTGTAACATGCATATTCCCAGACTCTTTCAAAATAAAAGTCTTTTGTCACAGGACCACTCTGACACTCCAATGAATAGAACCTGAATTATAAAAGACAATATATTGTGCCTTTACATATTTATATAATAATGTCAGTATATGAAAAACCATTGGCAAAGGACAGGGATTCTACTGCAATACTAGAAATAATATTGCATAAAACTTTAATAGAAACTCCCTGGCATAACAAAGTGTTGCTATGCAACAAAAATGATGATCTGCTATGGATGCTGCATCTGCTGCTCATCAAAACACATGCACTAACACAGCAATAATTTATATATTCTCCCACTAAAAACACATGCTTGAAAAGTAAAATAACCTCATACCATTTCTCCCATTGCTCCTCTGTCCATTCCTCTTTGCCATCACCGTTTGAGTCCATTCTGTGAGCAGTGCAGCATGGGACTGTGTTGACATCTGGTCAAAGCTGAGCGCCTGCCGTTCGAGCCTCTGTATTTGATGTCAGTTCAGAGTGATTTCAAATGACAACAACGCATGCTGCTCCAGCATCCTCCTTTCACTGGAACATCTGCTGTAGAATCATGACGGCTTGATGAATGCTGCATTTTTCTCACTGTATCTCTCTGCCCTTGCTCATGTGTTTACCTGCATCCTCGCTGGCCGATCTACAACCGGAGTCACAGAAAAATAAAAGCAGAAATGGCAAAATAAAAGCTTTGCAGAGTCAGAGCTGAGAGAGATGCTGCATGACAGTGTCCTTCTGCTTATTCTTAATAATTATGCAGTCCATCCAATAGCAGTCGTGTGTTTTACAACATCACCCCTCCTCTCTGCTTCTTGTCTCCAATGTCGCCCATCCCCCACATCTCTCTCTCTCTCTTTCTCTCTCTCTCTCAGTATTTGAGAGGTGTTATATTGTATGTGTGTGGGTGCAGCCAATTCATTATCTCTCTCCAAGGCCAAATAGTAACACGCTGTGAAAAGAAACAGAAAGAACATTTAAAATATTTGGAAACAATAAGAAAGTAAACTATATAACGTTACACATTATGAAAAATAAAGGTTCCAAAAAGGAGTTTTCAAAGTGATTCCATAGCAGTAACATTTTGGAATCTTTAGAACAGTGATCAGTTCTTTTAAAGAAATATTTCACCCAAATAAGAACATTTGCTGAAAATGTTTTCACCCTCAGGCCACCCAAGATGTAAACGAGATTGTTCACTTGGCATTCCATTACTTGCTCACCAATGCATCCTCTGCAGTGAATGGGTGCCGTCAGAATGAGAGTCCAAAACAGGTGATAAAAACATCCACACCACTCCAGTCTATCAATTTCTGTCACTTCTGATCAAGTCCATAATGCATAATAATACTTCCTCCAAAGAAAAAGTCTCTCACATCAAAATCCACCTATTTGTTTAGAGCTGTTTTAGATTCTAATCTGTGCAGATTTCTCTCCTTATTCAAATGAAATTAAGTTTTCATTGGAAAAAGTGGTATTATGGATTATGGACATGCAAATTAGTTTGATTTTAAAACATCTTAGTGATGGATTTGTTTGGACCCTCATTCTGACGGCACCCATTCACTTCAGAGGATCCGGTTAGATCGCTGTCTCCATGCCTAGACAATTAAGATCCAGCCCCGGACACCAGATCCCATCAGAAAATATCAGTTTGTCCGGTATCAGAACAACTCGTCAGCAGAGTAGTCAAATACCCAAACCCTGTTAACAGTAGGTCTTGTCTGGTACCCAAAAATACCCAAAACACTATTACCAGTCTTCTATCAGCCAAGAAGTTGACTGAGGAAAAAGTCAATGAAAGTGAAGAGCAGACGGAGGAGACGAAGTAAAGATGGTAAAAAGGAGCAGAGTTTATTTAGTCTTAGTTGTGTATGTCTCAATGCTCAGACTTCGTCTGAAGAACACAAATCCAACAAGTATTGTTATACCAGTCTGATTCACAACAACATCCCATAAAGAGTTTCCGTAAACATTCCATTGTATCTCTTATTCATGAAGACAAACAGCCCTTGAAACCACATAGTCATAAGACTAAACAACAATGGAAAAAATATACAAAAAAACAACTATAACATAATATAAATGATTAATTTATTAATGGATCAATGAAATTAATATATAAATTACTATAATGATGATTATATGATTAAATGGAGTAATAAAATGATTAATGATTATAAATGATTAAATGAATGAAGAATAAATTAAGTATATAAAAAGAAAACAAAACACAACACAAACATATGTTTGCTCTCAAGGCAAAACACACAGTTTGCATTTGAGGACCATCCAATCCCTCAGTCCATTGGTGAGAAAGTAATGTAATGCTATATTTCTCCAAATCTGATGAAGAAACAAACTCATCTGCATCTTGGATGGCCTGAGGGTGAGGATAATTTCAGCAAATTTTCATTTTTGGGTGAACTATTCTTTTAAATTGTATTATTATTATTATTACACTCTTAAAAATAAATGCTCTTTATTGTTATTGAATATTGATGGTTCACTGAAGTACCTTTAACATACATGAAAACTTTCTATTGCACACAAGGTTCTTTAAGATGGAAAAAAGTTATTTTGATAAATAAAATGTTCTTTACAATAAGGAAAAAAAGAGATTCTTTTAAGAACTGTTCACGAAAAGGTTCTTTGAAGAACCCACAATGGTTCTTCAAGTGCTTTTGGAACCTTTATGTTTATGCTATGAACATTTTAATATAGTAGAACCTTCTACTACTACAAAGAACCATTCTGTTCAATGGGAAGGTTCCATGAATCTCAAAGGGTATTTATGGAACCATATGCAAATAAATATTGTTTGTGTTTAAGGGTGTACAGGATATGGACGCATGACTTATTTTGCATAGGCCTACTCAAGGGAAACTACACATGAAGTTTAAATTAGTGAAGCAGGTGGGTTAAATGTATCATTTAAAATACACTGATGTGTTAAAAAAAAAAACCTAGCCCATATCCATGAAGAAAAAAAAACATGCGTTATCTTCATCCTGGAGAGACAGATCTAAATGAATGAATCCGTATTAGGGAGAGTTTAGTTGATACTATGCGTTTGATTTACGGAGATCAATTTAAAACATCATTGCTAAATAAAAGAATTAATTTTCATAATTTCTCCCCCTAACTCCATACTGATTTCAAGCTTTTGAATGGTATAATGTTACAAAAGCTTTGTATTTCCGATAAATGCTGAAATTTGGATCTTTCTGTTTATTAAAGAATCCTAAAAACACTTGATAATAATTATAATAATAAAAATGTTTCTTGAGCAGCAAATCAGCATATTAGAATGATTTCTGAAGGATCATGTGACACTGAAGACTGGAGTAATGATGCTGAAAATTCAGCTTTGATCACAGGAATAAAATATATTTTAAAATATATTTAAGTAGAAAACAGTTATTTTAAGTAGTAAAAATATTTTCAATGTTTTTCTGTACTTTGTTAAAATTAATGCAGGCTTGGTGAGCAGAAGAGACTTCTTAAAAACATAAAAAAAATCTTACTGTTTAAAAACTTTTGTCTGGTAGTGTAGCTCAATGTTTATGGATGGGTCTCTTGACATACTTAAGATTTTTTTGACAGTAGTTCCTATATCACTCATCCAATCATATAAATTATATTTAACCAGATGTTGTTTTTTTTTGTTTGTTTTTTTTTAATCGCAGTGAGAATCCTACTGAAGCTTTTAGAGGCCTTTTAAATGTAAGTACTAGAGCAGTCACTAAATTATCAAAATAATTCTGCAGGAACTTTTTTTTTTTTTCACGGAAATTGTTTGCGTCAAATATTGTTCACTAGAGGCCTCGGGCGGTGCAGTTGCAGGTGCACACTCCAGTCCAGTTGGTAGCGGTAATTCACCAAAAGCTGGTTTGCCAATCTCAAATACTACAAAAGAAAAAAACCATGCGGCATCTTCATCCTTCTGGAGAGACGCGGATCTAAATGAGTGAATCCGTATTTGGGAGAGTTTAGTGGATACTGTGCGTTTGATTTACGGAGATGAAATGAGGAAATAACGAAAAACATCGTGAAACAGGTGAGTACATAAACGACACGATGACTTTCCTCCGAGTGACCTTTCTTTCTTCGTTTAGGTGTAAAAACTTTATAATGTAAACTCGTTTAATTATGACGACAGAGCGGTCTGAAGAGAGAATAAAATCAATCATCATCATCATCATCATCATCATCATCGTCGTTCTCGCTCTTCCTCTGTCTCTCTCAGTGAATTGAATTTGCTTGTGTTTATTCTAGTAATTTATGGCATTACCGCCCAGCTGGGTGGAAACAGAGCAGCTTTTGTCTGTGAAGTGCCAAGCAGACAGACACACACTTTATATGAGTCAAAGCAGTTGTTGTTTGAAAACGTCTTTCACACACGATACGAGAAAGAAAAACAGATATCTGTCGGTCCGAATCAAAAACGCCCGTACAGTAAATGGGGTGAGCTGGTCTAACATCCGCATTTTAAGCATTTATACACTCACCCACCTTAAACTGTGTAACAAGTCATTATTTAAATGTGTATTTGTTAAACAGAAAAATCACACACGCGCACACACAAATTCGTCATCGTTTGAGTGACGCCATGCACTTCCACTGACATCAAACAACTATTTGTGACACTGGAGCACAAAACCTGTCTTAAATCGCTGGGGAATATTTGTAGCAATAGCCAAAAATACATCGTATGGGTCAAAATTATTGATTTTCATTTTATGCCAAAAATCATTAGGATATTAAGTAAAGATCATGTGCCATGCAGATATTTTGTAAAATTCCTACTGTTAATATATCAAAACTTAATTTTTGATTAGTAATATGCATTAAGAACTTCATTTGGACAACTTTAAAGGTGATTTTCTCAATATTTTGATTTTTTTGCACCCTCAGATGACAGGTTTTAAATAGTTTTATCTCGACCAAATATTGTTCTATCATAGCAAACCATACATCAATGGAAAGCTTATTTATTCCACTTTCAGATGATGTATAAATCTCAATTTGAGAAAATTGACCTTTATGACTGGTTTTGTGGTCCAGGGTCACATTTAACAATAAATCTTTATTTTGTTAACAATTTTATATACATAAATGTAAACAAAAAAATCGTAATTTTTCATGTCAGAAGCCACTGTTTCATGTTTTGCTTGTTGAAATACAACATTACTTTGAGACTATTTCTAACTCATGTAATAAGAAGGCTTTAAAAACTAAAAAAACAAAAAACTAACAATAACAATAATAAAAAAAAATCAAACTTTTTGTCAGCATTTGTCCCTAATATGTACACAAGTGCAAAGAATATTTCTTACTTTCTTTCTTTTAATAACTTTTCTTGCTACAAATTCACCAAGCCACTAGAGAATAGACTTCTCGTAAATTGCAGTGACTGATATTACTAGTGTACCCGGCTGTGTATTTGAATGCGCTCCCTTGTATTTTAATATGCAAACGGGTTATTCACTACATGCCTGAAGGTGTTTTGAAAGAAACTAGTGAAGCAAACAGAAAAGAGAGGCTGTGGAATGAAGCAGTGTTGTGTTTAGATTGAGACAAAAATCAAAAGCTCTGCGTTTATTTCTGAAGAAGGGGTGGACAGGCTGAAGATGGAGAGATGTTTTTGTTAAATCTGTTCATTGGGTTTGTTGTCCACAGATTTGTTTATGCTCAACGGAGAATCAGACAGAATATAAATGGGTCGAACAAGAGCTTCTTCGACAAAGAAAATAACAAATCTTTCTGATTT
Organism: Labeo rohita; assembly: GCF_022985175.1. Classification (NCBI taxonomy): domain Eukaryota; kingdom Metazoa; phylum Chordata; class Actinopteri; order Cypriniformes; family Cyprinidae; genus Labeo; species Labeo rohita. The sequence continues at coordinate 2,992,326 of NC_066875.1, read as the reverse complement.
ATTGATTGCGATTATGTTTGCAATACACTCAAGAAGATTTGTTGGACAATATAAAATCAAGCAGCATGATGAATATCAAGATTATTTGAATGCACTTTTCATAATCTGTTAGCGTTACCAGCGGTGCGCTGTTTAGTTCATTTTACAGAAATGCTAAAGGAGGTAAAAAGCCTGATTTGTTTTGTGATCCTTTCTTGTCTTTGTGCACAGAAGTATGAAAAAGTACTGATACACACTGAAATCACTTCAGGTTTCTAACTGCAAACCACTCATCCAAAAAGAAAAAAAAAGCAGATTTCCCTAGTGCAGGTTTTATTTAGCACAATATTGAGTAAGCAAATCAAATGTGCATTTAAAATCAACAAGTAAAGCAATGTGCATGTAAGATCAATACAGCTGTGTTAGGGAGGAGTGTTCTTGGCATTTCGAGAATTTGTTAAGTCAGTAAAACGTAGTGTCTGCCTGCAAGCGTTAATTAATTAATGAATTAAATTATTTGAGTTTAATTAAAACGCACTGTTGACAGAAATTTGGTTTCATTGCTTAATTATTTGTAATGATAGCTGAGTCATCAGTGTTTTTTGTGTATTTGCTAGATTGGCATTTTGGACTTGACAGTGTTTACCGTTAGTTTTTTAAGATTTGGTAATCAAACGTGTTTGTAATGATAATTGAAATGTGAAATGGTAATACTTATGGTCTTATCTCTAGTTCATGGAAGTCTTCGTCGGACACTTTTTCAGTTTTTTAAATGTTAAGGTTTTAGTAGGAAACAGCATGATTTACAAACATATTTTTAGTGAAATGCCTTGTGTTCAGTTTAGGATGCTTTTTAAGTTTAGGATTTTGAATCTGCTGCCATTTTTAAGAAAGTCCATAAATATTGAGATATACACTACCAGTCAAGTTTTTGAAGAAGTCTCTTCTGCTCACCAAGCCTGATCCAAAGTACAGCAAAAACAGTAAAATGATGAATATTTTTACTATTTAAAACAACTGTTTTATATTTGAATATATTTTAAAATGTAATTTATTCCTGTGATTTCAAAGCTGAATTTTAGCATCATTACTCCTGTCATATGATCTTTCAGAATTCATTATAATTTTCTGATTTGCTGTTCAAAAAAACTTTTATGTTGACAACAGCTGAATAGAATATTTTTCAGTTTTTTTATGAATAGAAAATTCAGAAGAACATCATTTAGAAATCTTTGTAACATTATAAATGTCTTTATCATCACTTTTGATCAATTTAAAACATCATTGCTAAATAAAAGAATTAATTTTTTATAATTTCTCCCCCTGACTCCATACTGATTTCAAGCTTTTGAATGGTATAATGTTACAAAAGCTTTGTATTTCCGATAAATGCTGAAATTGGGATCTTTCTATTTATCAAAGAATCCTGAAAAAACTTGATAATAATAATAATAATAATAATAATAAAAATGTTTCTTGAGCAGCAAATCAGCATATTAGAATGATTTCTGAAGGATCATGTGACACTGAAGACTGGAGTAATGATGCTGAAAATTCAGCTTTGATCACAGGAATAAAATATATTTTAAAATATATTTAAGAAAACAGTTATTTTAAATAGTAAAAATACTTTAAATGTTTTTCTGTACTTTGTTAAAATGAATGCAGGCTTGGTGAGCAGAGGAGACTTCTTAAAAACATATAAAAAAAAATCTTACTGTTCAAAAACTTTTGTCTGGTAGTGTAGCTCAATGTTTATGGATGGGTATCTTGACATACTTATTCTATTTAACCAGATGTTTTTTTTTGAATCGCAGTGAGAATCCTGCTGAAGCTCTTAGAGGCCTTTTAAATGTAAGTACTAGAGCAGTCACTAAATAGTTAACTCCATTGGCATTCTCTGCACATCTGTCACCTAAATTCCCAGAGTCACCTCCCCACATGCCCTGTAACGATTTGTGGTTAAACTATTTGTTTTTTACTCAGTTTCTTAGATGAGATAATTTGTGAGCTGCTGTGCTGTAGGGAATAAACTGCTTGATTTTCTCAGTGGCTCTTTGTTTGCATGCATTACTGAGATAAATGGGAAGAAAACCCCTCCAGGGTGCTTTCTGCTTTTTGAAGTCAGGCTTCTCTTTGTGAAAAAGTACACTTTAGCATACTTTTAAAAATAGTATCATATATTTTAAGTGAGAAGTTTTTGGACACTTAACTGCATGTTCACTGCAATTAAATGAACACGTGTTTCAGTTTACTAAGAATTTACTAGCAATTTATATGAAATGCGTTTAGCTGAACTTCAAAGTGTTTTTGACCCACTTAAGTAGGACTTAAGTACATCTTTATATCTAATTTCCTAAGTGTTTGTCATCAAATGTAGTTAAAGTACTGCTTAATGTACTGATAAGCATTTATGGTAGCCTTAAATGTACTTTAATGTCTTTTCTATTGATTTTAATGTTGTAAGTACACATTTGTAATAATTCTGCAATTTAGCACATTTTAAAAATATATTAACTTTAATGTCATGTAACATGTATAAAGTATCTTACTAAATGTACTTTGAGGCATGATAAAATATTAAAACATGATTTTAAAAGTACTATAAAGTAAATTTGAATTTGACATTACAAAATGCACACTTAAGTGTGCTTAAGTGTGTTAAGTCATGAAAGTGTCTCTCTTTGTCACGTAAGTGACCTTTTATTGCATTAATATTACATTATTTGCAAGTTTTTTTTTTTTTTTATTAAATATATAAGATTTGAAGTAGACTACAAGTGCATGTTCAGTACAGTTAAGCGCACTACTTTTATTTCGTCTTCATACAATTGTTGATGAAGTACCCATTCGCTGCTTTTCAAAGTTGTCAGAGTTGTTTCCTCATGATTCAGGCATGCTAAGCATGTTGTTATTGGAATTCATTAAGTAGAGGTGCTGTTGGATACTGTCATGGGCTGTGGTCATGATTCATCATCAAACTCATTTGGCTTGTCTCATCAAGGGTTTGGTGAAGTTATGTTCACCTGAACAAAGCAGATGTTACAGCGTCACGTTGTGCTTTGCAAAGTTTCATTGGCCACAGGTTAAACCGCAGCACTAGTCCAAACCCATTGGACATTAAAATAAAGCTGTGTTACAGGTTTTGTTGTTGCTGGTAAAATGTATAAAATGTAGAGTCTTCAAAGTGCTGGTTTAAAATGCAGTACCAGTGATACAGTGCATTGGATCATTTTGTAGGCAAAACCAAGAGAAATGTAAGTATAATGTAGATTTGAAGAAACCATAGAGGTAAGAAGATAAAGAAGGGGTTAAATGAAAATGATTTTTTTTTTTGGAAAAAGTAAACTTTACTAACAATTTACTAGCAATTTATATGAAATGCGTTTAGCTGAACTTCAGTGTTTTTGATCTACTTAAGTAGGACTTAAGTACATCTTTATATCTAATTTCCTAAGTGATTGTCATCTGTGAAATATGGTTAAAGTACTGCTGAATGTACTGACAAGCATTTATGATGTCCTAAAATGTACTTTAATGTAATTTCTATTGAAACTTGTATTTTAATGTTGTAAGTACACATTTGTAATAATTCTTTAATTTAGCACAATTTAAAAATATATTAACTTTAATGTCATGTAACGTATAAAGTAGCTTACTAAATGTACTTTGAGGCATGATAAAATATTAAAACATTATTTTAAAATACTATAAAGTACATTTTAATTTGACATTATTACAAAATGTACACTTAAGTGTGCTTAAGTGTATTAAGAAACAGTCATGAAAGCGTCTCTCTTTAAGTCACGTAAGTGACCTTTTATTGCATTAATATTACATTATTAATGCAATGAAGTTACTTTTTCCAAAAATTCTGACATTTTTGGAAAAGTAAACTTTAGCAAATGTACTTTTTGCTAAATTTTCAAAATAATATGCTTTTAAATAAAAGCATGTTATTTTTAAAGCATATTCTTTTTTTATTTGCTTTTTAAATAAATAAATTTCTTTTTTAAGAAATATTACATTAATTAATAATAATATTTAAATTTGGTGTAACACTACATCAAAATAAGTACTTTAAAACATGACAAGATTAAAACATACTGGTAACAACTACATTAGTTAACACGAACTAAGACTGACCAATACTTCTACAGCATTTATTAATCTTAAAGGAGAAGTCCACTTCCAAAACAAAGATTCACATATAATGTACTCACCCCTTTGTCATCCAAGATGTTCATGTCTTTCTTTCTTCAGTTGTAAAGTAGTTTTTTTTTTTTTAAAGGGGTCATCGGATGCTAAGTTCACTTTTTCATGTTGTTTGAACATTAATGTGTGTTGGCAGTGTATGTACAAATCTACCCTTATAATGATAAAAATCCATGCAGCGGTTTTTAATTAATCTGTAAAAATAATATCCCCTTTTTCAAATCGAGCCGTTCTCAGATGCCTGTCGGTGTGCCGTCACACCCACAGAGGCCGCTCCCACAATAGTTGATTGACATGAGCGACTTACCTTGAATCAGCTGTCACAGTCCGCCCTCTTTGTTTCGATGCCGGAGCAGGGATGTAAGTTAGACAAGAATATCTCCGATTGAGCGACTGAGGTGTTGTGTTGCTGCATGTAATAATGAACATAGTAGTCGTCATTTACTCCCGACATCTGAGCCGCTGAAGATGCAGTAGATTACATTTGTTTGTGAAGGGAATGCGCCTCCCAATCTACATATATCCGTCTATGTTCGTGCAAATCATTCGTGATCCAGCTTCACCTACAGCAGAAGTGAGTATAAGGTTTTTTTTATGAGTCTTTGCGATCGCCTTTCCTTATAACGTGGTAGTTAGGAAGTTTAGCGGCTAATGTAAACAAGACCGTCTTTCCACAGAGAGAAGAGGGGTTGGGATGAGCAGAACTCATTTGCATTTAAAGGAACAACCCCTTAGAATGAGATGATTTTTGCTGATCTGATTTTGACAAGGTAAAAAGGGTGTTGTTTTACAAAACCATTGAGAATTTTTAATCAAAGTATATTAGAGACTTTTCATTAAGAGACTAAAGAATCATATCAACTTGTGGAAAATGGGCATCCGATGACCCCTTTAAGGAAAACATTTCAGCATTTTTCTCCATATAATGGACTGATATGGTGCCTTGAGTTTGAACTTCCAAAATGCAGTTTAAATGCGGCTTCAAACGATCCGAAATGTGGTTGTAAACGATCCCAGCTGAGAGAGAAGGGTCTTATCTAGCGAAACGATCGGTTATTTTCATAAAAATAATACAATTTATATACTTTTTAATGTCAAACGCTCATCTTGTCTTGCTCTGCCTGGACTGTTTTTGTTCCGGTTCATGACAGTTAGTGTATGTCAAAAAACTCCCATCTCTTGTTCTCCCTCAACTTCAAAATCACACTATATCACCGTTTTACCTTTTTTGTTGAGGGTGTTTGATCTTCTTTGCATGTTCACTTTGCAAAGACTGGGTCGTTACTTCTGCAGTGATATAGGATGATTTTGAAATGATTTTTGTTGAGGGAGAAAGTACGACTGGCGTTTTTCAACATACCCTAACTGTCTTGAGTCAGAATACACAGAGTTCAAGACAAGATGAGTGTTTGAAAATAAAAAGTATATAAATTGTGTTATTTTTATGAAAATAACTGATCGTTTTGCTAGATAAGACCCTTCTTCCTCGGCTGGGATCATTTGAAGCCGCATTTAAACTGCATTTTGGAAGTTCAAACTCGGGGCACCATATCAGTCCATTATATGGAGAAAAATCCTGAAATGTTTTCCTCAAAAAACACAATTTCTTTATGACTGAAGAAAGAAAGATATGAACATCTTGGATGACAAGAGGGTGAGTACATGTGAATCTTTGAATCTTTAAGAGGGATGAGGTGTATTTTGCAGCGATGTGCATTAAACTAAAGGCAAAATTTTTTTTTTTTTTTTTTTTTTTGCACGCACTGGCCAAATTTTAAGAGTTTTGTTGTGTTTTTATTATTATTTTATTATTGTGCATTCATTATTAAATTAAATGACTGTATTTTTATTTACTAACATTAACAAAGACAAATAAATAGTGTAATGTATTATTCATCGTTTGTTGATGTTAGTTAATACATTAGGTAATGTTATAAAATGGCACCTTATTGTAAAGTGTTACGAGCGCAAAATTAATTAATAACATTATGAAGGTCACTTTTTTAAAGTGTGTTAGTAAACCGTAATGAAAGTGTCTCTCTTGAAGTAAACTTAATTAGCCTTTAATTTCTTTAATATGTTATCTGCAAGTACAGTTTGTGTTTTTAAAATATGTACTTTTAACAGTGCACCAGTGCGCATTCAATACACTTAGGTGCATTTCCTTTTAAAAAAGGCTTATTGCTACACCGCTCGTTTCGGTCCATATATTTAGTAGGCTGCTGTCATTTGCCTTTGCATTAGTTTCAATTTAACACCATTGCAGCCTAAACATCCTCAGAGCTCAGACAGCACAGGTGTCTGCTGGGTAATTCAAGTCCTTTTTTTGGGCTTGTGTGTTGGAGTAATCCTGCCCTGACGTGAAAGCCCCTCCCTGTTCTCTTCTTTCACAGAAACGCCATGTTTGTCCAAACAAACACTCACGTTTAGTGTAGTTGAACAGTTTAGCTTGGATACGCCGTAGCTAAAGCAGTCATGTACAAACGTCTTGGTGTTTTGCGGAGGGACTGCAGTGTTACCTAGATCTTTTCTGTACTCGAGGTAAATGAAGGTAAAGATGTATTTTTCTCAGTCTTTTCTACTGTATAGTCGAGCTTTGAGTTGGTGAAAATCTGCTTTTAAACCAGTGTTTGGATTGTTTCAGTGTGAAGGACTGATGCTTTAGGGAAATGCGACTGTTTAAAGAGCCAACACTGCGGGAATTCATTCGTGTATTGAATGAGAGACGTGCCGTTTGTGGTTGAAAGCTTGAATCGAGTTTTAATGATTTTGTTTTTTTGAACAGCTGCCTGCCACCTGGACAAAATGAGTACAAGAGAGGACGCCCCTGCAGACCGGTATGTTTTTTTTTTTTTTTTTTTTTTTTTTTTTTTGTGGATTTCACCGTTCTCTCAAACTAAGGGACTGATGTGTACTCAGTGAACCACAGTGATATGTGGCTTTGAACAAGGGCTGGGATTGAGTTTAATTGCTCTGAAAGCACTCAAGTGAGTCAACAAAACAGAATGTAATCAGGCTAATAGCTTTCCGTCTTCACCTGAATTCACATTCTGCATGTTTGTTGTTTAGTTTACTTATAAGTCATAATTTATTTATTTCTCTTGATATTAAAATCTGGTTATTATTTGAGGTTATTTACATAAGGATATTTTTGTCAAGGTAGTCTAAAGTGTCTGAAGTTCACTTTTCCCAAAAAAAAAGAAAAAAAAAAAGGCTTAAATAGTGTTTAAAAAAATAAAGTAATTTGCAGCTGTCTAAAATTTGGCAGTAGATACTTAGGAGTCAATTAACAAGATAGGTTAAATCAGAGTAGATTAAGCAAGTGAAGATTTTAATAAAAATAACAATGTAACCACTCTTTAAATAGTTAACTAGTATTGTTATTGTTAACTAAAACTACTACAAAAGTTACAACCTAAAATTGAGGGAAAAAAACTTTTTGGTAATTGTGATTGAAGAAAAAACAAATGTTTTGTCTCAGCTTTTTTGAGCTTTCTTTTTTTTTTTTTTTATTAGATGGAAAAACAAAAACAAAGTTAGAAATGTGGCAACTACCTGAAATAAAATGACTTAAATGACAAAATTTTAAAGTAAACTAAATTTATTTAAATTTTTAAAACGGAAACAAAATAATGCAAAATAGAGATATCAAAAAATAAAATAACATTAACAAAAACGCATAACAAAATTATGTAAATTATTATATAAAACTATTAAAATCTCATCAAAAATATATGAATGAAATTTATGAAAATATATAAATAAAAGCTAATTCAAAATATAATGTAGATACTATAATTGTATGTAAAACTAAAAAAAAACCCCACTGTAACAAGGGATGCAGAGATATCATTCATTCGTTCTTTCTATATTTGAATGCAAGTTGATTTCTGAATGTAACTTTAGAAGAGCTGAGTGTAACTCTTTGAAAACTAATCATTATATTAATGCAAAGTTCAAAAAACATTTTAAAATTTAAATGATATGCATGTATACGTGTTTTGTTTTTTTTTGTTTTTTTTTTATAACATACTAATAATGTTGTGTTTTTGTAGTCTGACTCATAGGAATATTAATGCAAGATTTTAGGATTAGGCAATAGCATGGATGCATAAAAATAAAAGTATCTCCTATTGTTAAAAGTTCCCTTTTAATTTCACAAAAGCATGTACTTATATTTATAAAAAAAAAAAAAAAAGAAAGAGTGAGAGAACTAAACTAAACTACTAACTAAAGTTCCCTAAAATGTGCTGATCTGACATGAACAGACATCCTGTTTACTGTGTTCTTCTCTCTTCTGTCTAGTGGCTTTCTCGTTGCGATCATATTCTTTATCCTTGGCCTGGGAACGCTATTGCCATGGAACTTCTTCATGACGGCATCTATGGTAACAGAATGTGGAAAACATTCCAAATATGGGAAATAAACACAGTGCATAGTAAAAACAGGATGTTGTCAGGATGGCTTTTAGCCAGATTTGCTGGAACAACACAGTTGTTTCCATTTTAAAGGCACTCAAATATGCAGCCCTTCAAGGGCATTGATCTTCTTTCGATCGGAATTTTCCAAAAAGTTCACTAATTAGTTTGCTGGCTGGCTAACAGCCAGGATTGAACTGATTAGCCCGGAGTTTTGTTTTATATTTCTTTACTCAATATAAGTGTAATGTTATTACTGAGTTACAGTTCAGTTTTATTGTTTTAATTGTTTGCAGTGTATGCTGTTTTTAATAAGCAGTGGTAGTTAGAAAAACGGTCTGATTTGAGACAAAACAGTTGTAAATTGCACATTTGTACTTTTCACATTAGGTCTAGTGAAAAACAAAATTTCATATATTGCAGTGTTAAAAGTAATTGTTTATTGTCTCTAAATTCATGTTTTCTTTTCAAAGTATTTCAACAACAGACTCAACACATCTGAGTGGAGTAATGGTACAGTTACGACCAGGAAAGAGTATTATTTCAATAATTGGATGACTCTGCTATCCCAGCTGCCTTTGCTGGTCTTCACTTTTCTCAACTCTTTTCTCTATCAGCGGTGAGGAAGTTTCTTTTGCAATGTCTTACACGTGGACTTGACACGAATGCTTAATGCAGTTATCAAATGCACTCTAAGTTTGTACTTCATAATTCAAAGAACAACAACGGTGCAATAATGTAATGAATGATAAAACGGTGAGGAATAAAACAACTGACATTTACTGAAACACCTGACCATTTGTGTTTCAGGATCTCAGAGAAGATGAGGATAGCTGGCAGTCTAGTCTTCATCCTGATCCTCTTCATCCTCACTGCTGTCCTGGTGAAGATCCCGATGGAGGAGGACCGCTTCTTCTCTGTCACCATGGCAACAATCTGGTTTATCAATTGTTAGTGACTTTAAACACTCTTTGGCATCATTGAGGTGCACGTGCATATATAATGTTTGCAATGACAGTCTAAAGTAACAGCAAAGACATTTATAATGTTATAAAGATTTAATTGTCTTCATCAAAGAATCCTGAAAAATAAAATGTATGAAGCAGCACAGCTGTTTTCAACATTGATAATAATCAGAAAAGTGTCTTGAACAGCAAATCAGCATATTAGAATGATTTCTGAAGGATCACGTGACACTGAAGACTGGAGTAATGATGCAGAAATTTCAGCTTTGATCAGAAATAAGTTACATTTTACTATATATTCATATAGAAAACACTTATTTTAGATTGTAATAATATTTCAATATTCATACTGCATTTTTGATTAAATAAATGTAGCCTTTGTGAGCAAAAGAGGCTTAGTGACCCCAAACCAACTGACAAACACCTAACCTATTTTAGTGTAAATGCATAAAGTCTTTTAACAGTATGTGATATTTGGTGTGTGCTCTTGGTAATTGTGATTGTGTGTGTCTCTTTCAGCGTTTGGGGCCGTGTTACAGGGAAGTCTGTTTGGTTTGGTGGGTTTGTTGCCACAGAAGTACAGCGCCATCTTTATGAGCGGACAGGGACTCGCTGGGACGTTTGCTGCTCTTGCAATGATCTTTGCCATTGCAAGTATGTTGTTTTTTTTTGTGTGTTGTTTAAATAATAATCTAAAGCTAGTTTTTGCTTTTTTTGTTTTTGTTTTAGTTTTAATTTTAGTTAATGTTTTTTTTGGTAATTTTAGTTTTGTGTTTAAATCGTTATTATTATTATTATTATTATTTTATTTTTATTTTATTACTATTTTTTTATATATATATTTCTAAGTAGTTTGTTATTCTAGTATATCAAGTTAAGCTTGGCAACGCATAAAAAGTTTTTTTTTTTTTTTTTGTAAAATGTATTTTATTTTTGATAATTAACTTATTTTATTTTAAGTAACGAAAATGATCTTATGGTTTTGGTTTTATTTAACCATAATGACCCTGGTGAGACACACAAGTTGATTTTAACGTTACACTATATTTGTAAAGAAAAAAACAGTCGCTCACAAGTACACCTAAAAATCACACAATAATAAAGTAATTGTAGTAGAAAATAATAGATGTCAGCGCAGGTGGCCTTGTGGGCAGTGCATCAACATATGGTGCAGTTGCGCCCTGGGTGTCCCGAGGTCAAGTCCTGCCTCGTGGACCTTTCCCAACCCTTCCCACTCACTTCCTGTCTAATCTCCACTGTCCTGTCAAAGAAAAAAATACAATAAAAATAAATAATAAAGGGAAAAAGGAAAAGTGGACCCACTTTACATTAAGTGTCCTTAACTGCTGTATACTTAAATTTAAATGAATCAATTAATACAATGCACTTTTTATGTAAACATGTTTTTAAATTGTACTTGTATTTGAAAATACTGTCCTGTAATTAATTTGTCCTGTAAGTTTAGGTATGGGGTTTAAGGATTAAGGGATCTAAAATATGCTCATGCAGAATAAGATATTAATATGTGCTTTTTTAGGTACTAATAAACAGCCATTATGCTAGTAATATAAATGCTGATAAGCAACTAGTTAACAGTGAGAATTGACCTCCAGTGCTTATTAAACTCAACTGTTGATGAATAAACAATTAGGATGTGAGGAACCTCTCATGCATTTCTGTATAGATCTGTTCACTGAGTGTGTGTGTGTGTGTGTGTTACAGGTGAAGCTGATAGTGAATCTGCAGCTCTGGGTTATTTCATCACTCCGTGTGCCGGGACCCTCCTCACGCTCATCAGTTACATGCTGCTGCCGAAGCTGGTGAGTGTGTGTGCAAATGTGACAGGATTACATCTAAATGAAGTTCCTTAGCTGAAACTGATCTCTGAAATGTGTGTGTGTGTGTGTGTATGCAGGAGTTTGCTAGATTTTACCTGGACCCCAAAAGCAAGAGTTACGAGCTTGAGACGTCCAGCCAGCTGCTGTCTACAGGTGAAAAGGTCTATGAACTCAGAGGATCACCATTTCATAGATTAAAACGCAACATAACTTGTTCAGTGTTCAATTCTAAGAGTCATTTACATATGAAAAAGTAAACTTTACTACACTTTTAAAAAGTGCACTTATTAGGGAGAAAAAAAAAAAAAAAAAAAAAAAAAAAAAAAAAAATATAATATATATATATATATATATATATATATATATATATATATATATATATATATATATATATATATAAGTATGAATTATTTGTGTAATGTTTTCTTACGCTTATTTATGTTAATTGCAACTAAATGAAAATTAATTATAGTTTGTTTATTTTAAATGCAATTTGTTGAAATTAAGACATTTTTTTTGAAAAATTAACTTTTTTTTTGACCCACTTCAGTAAGACTTAAGTACATCTTTATATGTAATTTCACAATTACTGCTATAGTCTTCTAAAAATATTTTAATTAAATTTCTGTTGAAACTTGTATGTCATGTTTTTAATTTGCATATTACACACTTGTAATGATGAAGCTGCAATATGTTACATTTAAATTTAATTGTAATATTGAGTGCTTTACATGTGCTTTAGTATGTCAACACATAAAAAGTAGTGCACTTCTTTAAAACAATAAAAGATTATTAAAACATAATGATTTGAAGTAAACTTTAGAGTAAAACTCCCCTTGTGAAAAAGTGCATGTAATTGCACTGAGGTGAACCAAATCTTGAGTGTATTCTTAAAAAACTGTACTTGCAGATAATATAATATTGATAAAATAACTTAACACATTTTAACATGTTAATGTTTTTAACACAAGTAAAAAGTGCACTTTGTAGTAACTTAAAATTGTAATTTAACTTTATTACAAAGTGTACTTAAGTGTGTTAAAAACAGTCATGAAACTGTATCTTTAGTCACTTACGTGGTTTTTATTTCATTAATTTGATATCTGCTAGTGCTATTTTTTTTTTCTTTTTTTCTTTAAATACACACATTTAAATACAATTAAGCACACTTCTTTTTCAGAAGTTGAGACTTTATTTTAAAGCGACTGTTCTCCTTCAGATGCTGTTGAAGTCACTGAGAAGTCCAGAGATGCGTCTAATGGCTCTGTGGCAAACGGGAATCCTAATAAAGGTGATAACGATGCAAGTGAAGAGGAGGGTGTCAAACAGGCCTTCATCATGCTGCCATCAGAAAATGCATCAACTCAGAAGAGCTCCGTTCTGGAAGTCTTCAAAAAGGTCCATCAATTTGAGAAACTATTACAGCCTGTGCTCTGTTCTTGATGGTATAACAGTGGCTTACTCTCATCTTCATCTCTCTCTGTCTCCAGATTTGGGTTATGGCGTTTTGTGTGACGTTTGTGTTCGTAGTTACACTGTCAGTTTTTCCTGCGGTTACTGTGGATGTGAAAACAGTGTACAGAGGAAAATGGGGTAGGAACACACATTTGTTTTATATAATATCATTTATATATTAGGGATGTCAACATTAGCACCTTAATTGCGATTTTATTTTCTTAGTTTAATTCTTTAATGTAGCATGCTTTTTTTTTTTTTTTCTCTTCCCTGGCATCCTTTGGCTAGCATTACTGTAGACTATGTAAACCATGCTAATAAGATGCAAAAGAAAAGCTACTTGGGCACTGGTGCCCTCCATCTGTAAAGCAGCTTTTTAAAGCATATTAAATGTTACAAAATAATAGCTTTAAATTACACCATAATGGTGAACTGCTATAATTATGGGCTAAAATGACTATTGGTATCAATGATATCCGGCCTTCATTAATAATAGGCTACTTATAGTAAAAATATGCTGTTAATTTAAAATATACCAACTTCATGTTATTTGTACATTAATTTGGAGATTTTATGTGAATTTATGACCATTAATTAATAACAATTAAAGAAAAATGTTTTTTATTTTTTATTATTTATTTTTACTGATTGACAGCATTAATATATTTTAATTTAATTAATTTATTTAATTATAATGTATCCCTAAGACTAATTCATTTAAACCTTGTACCTATTTTTTTTTTTTTTTTATTTATTTATTATGTCTAAAATCAATGGGAGATGAAATATTGATATGTTTTGATTTATGAATTAGGGCTCTCTATTTATTGTTCTGCTTTTTTATAGTTTAATGCACATCACTGCAAAATACACCTCATCCCTCTTAAAGGAGAAGTCCACTTCCAAAATGAAGATTCAAATATAATGTACTTACCCCTTGTCATCCAAGATGTTCATGTCTTTCTTTCTTCAGTCGTAAAGAAATTGTTTTTTGAGGGAAAACATTTCAGCATTTTTCTCCATATAATGGACTGATATGGTGCCCCGAGTTTGAACTTCCAAAATGCAGTTTAAGTGCGGCTTCAAACGATCCCAAATGCGGTCGTAAACAATCCCATCCGAGGAAGAAGGGTCTTATCTAGCGAAACAATCAGTTTTTTTTCATTTAAAAAAAATACAATTTAAATACTTTTTAATCTCAAACGCTCGTCTTGTCTTGCTCTCCCTGAACTCTGTGTATTCTGGCTCAAGACAGTTAGGGTATGTCGAAAAACTCCAATTGTATTTTCTCCCTCAACTTCAAAAATCATTTCAAAATCATCCGACATCGCTGCAGAAGTACCGACCCAGTCTTTGCAAAGTGAACATGCAAAGAAGATCAAACACCCTCAACAAAAAATGTAAAACAGTGATATAGGACGATATATTGCAGTTGAGGGAGAACATGAGATGGGAGTTTTTTGACATACACTAACTGTCATGAACCAGAACAAAAACAGTTAAGGGAGAGCAAGACAAGCAGTTGACATTGAAAAAGTATATAAATTATATAATTTTTATGAAAATATACAATCGTTTTGCTAGATAAGACCCTTCTTTCTCGGCTGGGGTCGTTTGAAACCGCATTGAAACTGCATTTTGGAAGTTCAAACTCTGGGCACCATATCAGTCTATTATATGGAGAAAAATCCAAATTATATCAAATTAAAATCAAATTATATGGCTGAAATATTTTCCTCAAAAAACTTAATTTCTTTATGACTGACACGAACATCTTGGATGACAAGAGGGTGAGTAAATTATATGTAAATCTTTGTTTTGGAAGTGTTTGTTTGGAAGACTTCTCCTTTAATCATTAAACTAAATGATGAACAAAGCAAATGCACACTCATCACTTTAAGATATGCACTCATGCTTGAAGTAGTATCAGATGTGATCCATGAACTGACATCCATAATAGTTTTCTGTTCGATTCTGCTTAATTGTTTTTAAACCTGATTAACTGATAAATGCCGCCATCTGGTGGATCTCTAAAGAAATGGCACGCGAAGCCAAAACAAACCTTAGCATTTTCACACTTTGAACACTTGCACAGCCTTTTATTTCAGTATGTACATCACCTTTTTGTCTCTCTCCCTTTCTTTCAGAACGATACTTCATTCCTGTTTGCTGTTTTCTCATGTTTAACACGATTGACTGGTTTGGCAGATCTGTCACGTCAGTACTTCGATGGGTCAGTAAATTATTTTCAAATTTTTTTTATTTGTCTTCATGAGCACATTTGTGTTCAAGGCCATGCAAATATCCAGCTGTTCACAACCAGTGATACATGTTGCTTTCATAGAAATAGAGCAATCTACTCTTCTTTATCCACAGTCTTTCAAGTGTAACCATTAATTGCAGTGAAATAATACAAAGGAGAAATTCTTTTGCTGAACAAATATACAATAAATGATTTTTCTTTTGTTTCGTTATCTTTTTTTATGATTTCATAGCAAACATGTTAAACAATTCTTCTCTGTATTCTGTCTCTCCCACAGCCCTCTAAAGAGAGTCGTTTGTTCCCGGCGTTGGTCGTTTGTCGAGTGATCTTCATTCCGTTGCTCATGATGTATAACGTGCAGGAGAGGCACTATATGCCTGTGCTCTTCTCAAATGATTTTATGTTTGCTGCTGTCATGATGTTTTTCTCCATGTCCAGCGGATACTTTGTGTGTCTGTCCATGACGTACGCGCCGCAGTGAGTGCACGCACATTTTAACACGCATTTATTTGATTAAAAATACAGTAAAATGAGTAATATTGTGAAATATTATTACAATTTAAAATAAGTTTACTATTGTAATATATTGTAAAATGTAATTTATTCTTGTGATGCAAAGCTGAATTTTCAGCATCATTATTCCAGTCTTCAGTGTCACATGATCACGCTTTTTTTTGGTAAAACTAATCTTTTAAAACATGCAACATCATGAATCTCACATACTGTTTTTGTTTTTTTTAATCTTTTTTTTTTTTTTTTTTTTTTTTTCCTCTTTCTAGGCTTGTGGAGCCTAAAGATGGCGAGACGGCTGGCGCGCTGATGACGTTTTTTCTGGCTCTTGGTTTGTCGTTGGGAGCACTGTTTTCTTTTCCTCTGCGTTTTCTTGTCTGATGCTTACAAGCTCACTCTCAATCACGAATCGTCGGCTCTCAGGGCGTCTGCAGCAATGGTTGTGTGTCAGTCTGTTCTCATGCTGTTCACACAAATCACACAAATTCATAAAGGGAAGCAGCGGCATTGCACCGTTTTATTTCGGCAGCTTTAAAACACGTGTACAGAATCAGCATGCTGTACTAAAGGGAGAAATTAAACGTACTAACTCGACAGTCAGTTTAAAGGGACACACACAAAAAAAGGGATATGTTTTTCTGTGATAATTGCAATGTAACAATAATTTTCACTGATGCCATAGTTGGATGAGATATCAAAAATTCATGATGTTTTCTCTAATATTTTTGATGGCTATTTTTTCGCTATTTATTTGTTTAAGACTGGTCTGTTCGCTGGTATAAAATACAAATTTGAATAAGAAATTTATTGTTAATACTGTAAATTAATAGTTTTTTTTTTTTTATACAGTGGGAAAAAAAAAAACACTGGTGGAAACTGTTGTTACAGTTAACAAAAGAAAATGGGATGAAGGGTAATTTTTTTTTGTTTTTGCGTGTTATTTAAGAGGAAACGAGTGCATTCAGGTTTTTTTTTTTTTTTTTTTTTTTTTTTTTTAGGGACATTATTTCGATTTCTTATAAACATGAAATATTTATTACTTATATTTACGTTTTATATATATAAAGTGGAGTCCAAAAGTCTGAGACCACACTGAAAATCTAATTTAAACCTTTGAATGCAGTTTTGAGATTTTGGAAAAACATGTATTGCATAAAACATCTCTGATTCTGCACTATTTCTGGGTCACTAATCGCATAAGCAAAAAATGTATCACTCCTTCGTACAAAAGGTCAGCTTTTCTTGCATTAAAGCACACAGCATGCTCTTTGCCCATGTCATCCTGTGATAACATGGATCGCCAGGTTTTAGTTTCTTCAGCTTTTCGAATTATGCTGATAATGGGGAAAAAATAAATGTATTAAAATGCAGAGTAGTGCATTTACACCAGTAGTTTCAGTTGCGTGGACTGTGTGCTGTAATGCATATGACGTCAAACATGCATAGACAGGTGTTGCTGACAGACATTTTGAAGTTACTGTAGTATTTTTAGGGTCCCGCAGGTGAGACGTGATGTAAAAAGCGTTCCCGAATGTTCTCGTTTTTTTACAACAGCAAGTTTAATCTTGACTGTTAGTTTTCATTCTGTTAAAACTAAGTAATAATGGGTAGAAAATATGCTGCTTTAATACACAGTACAAAGAAAAAGACGTTCTCCTTTTTTTTTTTTGTGTGTCATATATTAATTAAAGTATTTTGATTTTTTTTAATATTAATTTTTTTTTTTTTTTGTGTGTCATAACTATAAAAGCCTATTTTGTTGTCTTTATAATAATAATCATATTATTTGGTTGTCCTTGGCATCAACCGCTGTAAAAGTCTACAGTGTGACCAACATTTTCTAAAAGCTTTATGTAACGGTCTGTGAAACTAGTTTGTAAACTCATGGCTTGAGTTCAGAGCTCCTCAATGCGTGCCTACATTTGAAATAACGAACTCGAGCGTGCAAAAGAAGCGATATGTGAACGGCTCCGTCACGTGAGCACTAAACAGCGCTGTGAGATCCAGTGTGAAACACTTAAATTCAGTGATGAACAAAAATGACTCTGTGACTCAAACAAGTTTTAAGCTGTGTGCAACAATACAGAAGGCTTTTCAATCTACACATCGCCATCATTTACCATGGATTTACTGTAGTAACACTCACTGCATCATGGTATTGTGGCAGCAATGTGGGATATTCACACTGAATTTTATTTACAGCAATGGTATATAATTATAGTATGTATGTATTTGTGATTAAGCTGTAGCATGTGTACATTTGTACTGAATGTTTTTAGACAGGTACTGAGTATTGAGGTATAGTATTGAGGTACTATTATGTGTGGTTTAAACTGTTTATCATGATTTAAAATGTATGCTTGCTACTATGGGAGACCAATGCTTAAAAAAAACTGGGTCAGAATAAATTTAACCATGTAAAACTGAGGTTGCTACAATTTTTACAGATGTCACTGATTGATAATGAACAAAAATGTACCTCTGCATCCTCAAGCTACTATCAAATGTGCATTTCTGAGAGACAAAAAAAAGTGTTGTTGTTGTTGTTGTTGTTATTATTATTATTATCATTATAAGACAACCTAAACCTGTTTCTTGATTTGAAACAGTATAACTCATTAGAACATGCAAAAATTAAATTCTCTATTTAGATATTTCTTTTGTTTTTGAAAATTGATGGTCTAGTTTCTACAACTTTCAGTTTGGAGCAAAAGTCTGACTTTAAGCTTGAAAGAAATAAAGATTTGATTGATTTACCGTCATAATTATCAATATCGACTGATTTGTTTTGCCCATATCGCCCAGCCCTATTTTCATGCATATGGAATATGAAGCAAAAAAAAAGGAGTTTGAGAAATTTCCTGAATGTATGATATGCTGGAGTGTACGAAGTGCCATATGAATGTAAGAGGTTAATGTTTTTATAGAACCAACAAAAATGTTACAGAATTTTTTGAAAATGCTGATTGTTTTGTAGTGGTTTCAGTGTTTAGTGTTGCTTTATAGTGATACTTTTGATTAAATAACCATGTTTTACTTTGAGTATTCCATTCTATATTTTCATTCCTCCAAGAAAACAAGTTTCTTTTACAGCTGTGTGTTTAACAGATGCAATTGTATCAAACAATCATAATGTCTTGAAAACTAGAGTCAAATGACGTTTGAACAGAATGAATGTAATCTTGGTCATCTGTGCTGACAGAATTTTTTTCTGAATCTTGAAAAATTAACAGTCTTTGGGAAGAAAGAAGCCTTTGAAGAACAGATATGCTTGACTATTGATGTCCATTCATATTTGTAATTTTTACTTTAAACATTTTTTTGAAGTGATTTGCTTTTTTTGAAAACAAAAACAAAGTTGTGCAGTGAAAGTATAAATCTGATCAATAAACAGAGATGAAATGAAACTGATATTTGTGTGCTGAAGGTCACTTTAATTTGTGTTTGTAGTGAAATCCAATATTGTATCAGAGGAAAGTGACAATATAACAAAATATAATCACAGTAGTTTGTTCTACATCCAGCAGCAAATGTCTCAGATGAAGGCAAAACTTCAGAAATGTCATTAAATGCACTGATGCTCATTTTTCTTTTGAAAGAAATCTTCAACATCAGCACATTTCTCACACACAGTTTCTACAGTATCAAACAGTCTGTTCAGTCTATATAAAATAAGTTTTCTTTTTTTAAGACGCAGAGGTGGTTACTCAAATATTTTGAGTTTATAATCAGGATAAATTGTCTTATTAAAATCCTCTAACAGCATGTGCATGTACACATTCTGGATTGTCTTCCTATTGTCCCGTCAGTATATTTTTTGCAGTGTAAAACTAGGAGTATTGCTTACTTTTTTTTTTTTACATTTTGTTCTAGAATTTTTACATTTGGTTTTTTAAAACCAAACATACTGAGATCCTTCAATTGTAAGAAGCTCTGCATTTTTGAAAAAGTCGTGCTCAAAAAACTTTTTCAAATAATACCACAACTGCTATAGAAAATATTCTATTCAGTAATTTTTTTTTCCCCAAGACTAATTGCACAAAAATTCACTGACATTTTCCCAACATGACTAATGTTGGAAGCAAATAGAGTTTTGAACCCTCCTGTTGAATTGTGGGTCAATTTGATTTTCTGAAACACTGGTCAAGCTATTTATTTCTCTTTTTAAATTTGGTAAATATTTCTCATTTACGGTTATAACTGTGCATGCAAAGTTTCAATGCACATAAGTGTTTTGTAAAGGCTGTGCAAATGCATTGGGGTCAATATGAACCTCACTGGTTTCCATGCAGTTTGTCAAAAATCGATGCAAAAAAGAAATTTACGACTTTTTGAGTTTAGTCAAAATTGAAGATGTCTTCTAAATGCACAATTTACTTTCAAATTACAAAAACAATGCAGAAGGCGTACAATCAGCAATAATTAGTACACTAGATACAAATACTGTTAGATACTATTTATACTTTTAATTACTTGCACCTGTGTGTGCAAATATTCACTACAAGTAGTCATGTTACACGCACACATATACATACATATATAACTCAGCTCATTTTGAACATAAAAATATGTCATATTGACCTCTAACACAACAGAAACAGATGGGAATTATTACGTTTATTTACTTTCAAATACATTTTAGTCAATATACTGAAATGTATTTGAAATGCATTTATTTCATGCTAAGTATACTACAAATACATGTACTGTACATATTATGTACTTAAAAACACCCTCCAGTTGTACTTTTAATATACAAAAACTGGTATATTTAAAGTCTGCTAAATGTAAACAACTATTTTGTACTTAATGCACTTTAATTGTACGGAAGTAGTGCTGAAGTCCAACTAAAGATATACTTAAGTATATTTGACTGTGCTAAAGTGGAGCTATTGCAAGTATACTTTAGGTACACTTTTTAAAGATTTAAAGACCAATAATATTTAAAGATCATACAATCCTCATCAATAGTGGCATTAAAACATTTTAGACTACATTGTGCACAAGTAGTTTTCCAGATAGAAGTTTAATTACAATATTTATATCTGTAAGTCTCGAGCGATGTGTTAGTAATCATGTAAATAGATTTGAACTATACTTAGTATAAAATAAATGTATTTTAAATCTATTACTTTTTTACTAGGGTTTTTACATAAATTTTTAGTGTTTTACACATTTTTAGCAAAATGCATGGAAACCAAAGAGGGTCAATTTGCAACAGAAAAGAGCTTTTTGAGCACTTTCTAATTATCAAATGACGGAAAAGTATGTTGTAACCAGAGATGTCATGCAGCTATGTGCACTTTTTTCATTTTAAAGCACATATGCATGCGTGGATTGCAGCAGCGCTGAGTTTTTACACTCCCAGCGTAGTATGGCAGATTGTAGTAGTCTGCTGGTTTCTCCACAAACTAGCAGTAAACAGCTGTATCATTCATAGTGTGTAATCCAGTGTTTAAACAACTACAGGAGCTGTGTGTGTTCATGACAACACAGTGAGTGTGACGGTTCCTTTGGTTTTCTTCAGAATACAGACGGCCTCCTCATGAGTGACTCCCTCCAAACTCTGGCCGTTGACGGCGATGATTTGATCCCCACGCTTCAGACGGCCGTCCTCTGCCGCGGCGCCCTGAACACAAACACATATACGTCAGATAATAATGCATCTATCTGTATTACGGCATCTGTGGAGTCACACGCTTACTGTGTGAAAGCGTTACCTTGCTGAAGACGGTTTTAACGTAGATGGGAAGGTCACCGTGAGGACTGCCGAATCCACCCACGATACTGAAGCCGAGTCCGTCAGGCCCTCTCTCCAAACTAATGCTCTTACACTGCGGAGGACTGGACAAAAGACAGATAAAGAGAATGACATTTATACAGTTTTGATTCAGCTTTTTTAATTAAATTATTTTATATCCATGAAACAGGGTCATGATTAGAAGAGAAGTAGCACGGGTATATTTGTAGCAATAACCAACAATACATTGTATGGGTCAAAACAATTTTTCTTTCATGCCAAAACTCATGAGGATATTAAGTAAAGATCATGTTCCATGAAGATATTTTGTAAATTGTAAGTATATCAAAACGTAATTTTTATTAGTAATATGAATTGCTAAGAACTTCATTTGGACAACTTTAAAGGTGATTTTCTCAATATTTTAATTTTATGCACGCTCAGATTCCAGATTTTCAAATAGTTGTATCTCGGCCAAATATTGTCATAATAATCTATGCATCAATGGAAAGCTTATTTATTCAGCTTTCAGATGTATAAATCTCAATTTTTATTTATGTGGTGTTGGGTTTGTTTATTTATTTATTTAAAATGAAAATGATTATTTCGCAGTATATTTTTTCTATATTTTTTAATAAAACAACAGGTAACACGGTATGATATTGTGAAGGAGTTGTGCTGAAATTCAGCTGAAGTTTGGCTGCAATTATTTTTGCTAATGAGGGTGTAACCAGTTATTGACTCTGTTCTCATGCAATGACATGGGGTGTTATATAGCCTTCTTTAATTAATAGATTAAATATGTGACCCTGGATCACAAAACCAGTCATAAGGGTCATTTTGTCAAAACTGAGATTTATACATCATATGAAAGCTGAATAAATTGTTGTATGGTTTGTTAGGATAGGACAATATTTGGCCGAGATACAACTATTTAAAAATCAGGAATCTGAGGGTGCAAAAAAATCTAAATATTTAGAAAACTGCCTTTAAAGTTCTTTAAATAATGTTCTTAACAATGTATATGACTAATCAAAATATAAGTTTTCATACACTTACAGTAGGAATTTTACAAAATATCTTAATGGAACACGATCTTTACTTAATTTCCTGATGATTTTTGCCATACAAGAAGAATCAATAATTTTGACCCATACAATGTATTTTTGGCTATTGCTACAAATATACCCCAGCGACTTAAGACTGGTTTTGTGGTCCAGGGTCACATATGTTCTTGTGACCCTTCATGAACTAAAAAAAGTATGTGTTCATTCTTAAAAATCAAAACAGTTTTGGCTGAAATCTAATGATATTCTTAGTAAAAATGTGCACAAGTACAAACACTGTATGAGTGTATATTTCATGGAGATTCTGCCAACCGCAACCATTAAAGCATGTGGAGGCTTGTTACCAATGCAAGGTAACAAACGACAAATTAAAATGAAACATTTTTAGGAATAAATAATCAACAGGCAAACATTGCAGATGATAATTCATAGTTAGAAAAATATGATTTATAATGACACCGTTGTCTTTTAGAGCTGCTTTCCAGCAGAATCTGAATCATTTCCTAGTTGAGTTTCTGTATTTGGTTCTGCTGTTTTCCTGTTTTGCTCTGTGAAGCTGCTTTGACATGATCTGTATTGTATAAAACACTACAGAAATAAAAGTGACTTAAATACAGAAAGGAACAGATTATCATTGTTAAAATTCAGTATAAAACAGTATTTCGTGGTTTACTAACTAAAGCCAGTTTTAGCCACATTTGGCACGTTGAGTGTTATTTTATGACTGTTGAAAATGTGTACGAACCCCAGGTCATCGTGGAAAATGCTGCTGGCTGTGAGTCCTGCTGTCTGCTCCGCTGACGGTCCAGTTACTGTTGTATCGCCAGCAACAACCTACAAACACACACATACACACACGTCATATCTGCACAAAACCATAACACGCCGCATGACTTCAGAATGTGTAGTGCGTCTGCAAATAGCAATATGCTTACACTATTTTACATCACTTGAGAAAAAGTGTGCTTAATTGTATTTAATGTGCACTTGCAGTATACTTCAAATGTTTAAAAAAACTGTACTTACATATAACATTAATGACATAAAAGGCCACCTAAGTGACTTAAAGAGACACTTTCGTGACTGATTCTAAACACACTTAAGTACACTTTTAAAAAGTGACCTTTGTAATAATGTCAAATTAAAAGTTTTACTACAAAGTACACTTTAAAATTACTGCTTTAATAACCTTTTGTCATGTTTAAAGGAGTACACTTATTTTGATGTTTTGACTAACATTCTAAAGCACATGTAAAGCACTTCATTATTATTTAATCTGTAATGTGTTATACAGTATTGCATTTAAAGTTAATATTTTAAACATACTAATTTGCAAATTCATCATTACTAATGTGAAATTACAAATATATTTAAACACAAGACATAGAAGTTTCACTAGGAATGATATTAAAAGTATATTGTAGTTCATCATAAATGCTTGTCAGTACATTCAACAGTACTTTAACCAGACAATAGATGCAATTACATTACAATTAAACTACATATTAAGAAGTACTTAAGTGCTACTTAAGTGGGTCAAAAACACTCAAAAGTTTATTGGGTAATGCTTTATTTGAAGTTGTCATAATACAGAGTAATTACCTAATTAAGTACTTAATAGTAGCCGTAGTACTTACACGAAACAAAATGTACTTATCATGTAACTAAGTTATAGAACAGTTTTACAGTTTGTAATTATGTAGATGTAATAGGCAGCTACTGTTACACATATGTTACAGACACAGCTACTTATGTAGCCAAAAGACTGTTGTGTTGCACACTTTATACAACATAATTAAAAATGTAAGTAAACAGACACAAGCTACTTAAAATAAAGTGTATCAAGATTGTACTTAAGTGTACTTCATGTGTACCTATACTGTACACCTTATCCAGCTGCACCTTAGTTTGATTTAACCCATCAAAACACAGCTTAAATACATGAAATACCTTTCTAATTACACTAAAATTACAGAAATAAAATAAAGTGTATCAAGATTGTACTTAAGTGTACAAGTAGCTGTGTAACAGACTCGGCCTGTTACATATGTGCAACAGTAGCTGCCTATTACATCTACATAATTACAAACTGTAATTACAGGCAAGTACAACGGCTACTACTAATGACTTAATTAGGTAATTACTCTGTATTATGGACACCTTAAAATAAAGTGTTACTGTTTACTGCATTTCATAGAAATGTAAACTGTAATACATTTTCATTTAATTGCAATTAACATGCAATTAAGAGTCAGTAAACATGACATTCAGTTTGCAATTAAGAACACTATTTCATATTCATAATTTTAAGAGTATGCTGAAGTGAACACTTCTATTCACAGTGGATCTAATGGCTGCTGTGTCGTGTTGTTTTGTACCTGTAGTTGTATGATGCCTATCGTGTTCTTCAGCAGTGAAACGGCTTTATTATGAGTCATTCCTTCAGTCGAGTTCCCACAGATAGACACAATCCTGTCTCCAATCTAACACAGATTATAAACATGAGACTTTGATTCACAAATACGAACCAGCTTCAGTGTGTCAGACCTTCTACTGGACAAAAAATCTTTTGTAACTGTGGTTCAAATGTTAAACACGCACGTACCCAGAGTTTCTGTGTCTGTGCTGCCAGGCCGCTGGGGTTCATCATGGCGATGAATATGGGCACGTCACCCAGAGGACTGCCCACCCCTCCTGCTATACTGATGCCCAGAGAGTCTGATGGGCCCTGAGACACACACAAACACATCATCAGTTGAAAAGCATTGCACTAAACAATGCATGGGCAAAAAGCAAAGCTCTCTTTGTCAAATTTATTTTCTCTCTATGTGAACAGGCCTTAAGACTGAATCAGTGCAACCGACCTTTGTGAATTCAACCGTCCTGACGTCTTTATCCAGCACTGCAAAGCAAGAAAGGAAAAGGTGGAAAGTCAAGAATCAAGAATGAATGATAATGTTTAGCTGTTTTACCGGATGGACTGATGTTTGTTCTTACATTCGTGTGTTTTCTCTGCGTCTCCCAGTAAAACTGCAGAGCTGGAGTGAGGAGTGATTTTACCGCTGCCCGTCTCACTTATCTGAAAACACAGAGATATTTCACACATCTGAGCACAAACACACTAAACACACACTGCATGACTCGAACTCATCTAATTTTGTGCTTTCAGTTGTTGAGTAATCTGCACATGTCTGTCAGGTGCACACCAGTGTTGCTATTGTTAACTAAAACTAAAACCTATTCAAATTGTTGATTCTTATTTTATTTATTTGTTTATTTTTGTAATTGAAATAAAGCTGAAATAAAACATAAATATAGTATTAGATGAAAAAAATAAACTTATTAAAATAAGAACAGAATTAAATTAATTTATTAATTGATTAAAATAAGAATCAGAAAAGTTGCATTGCCAAATACATTTAAGTTGAAACTAGAATGACTAAAAATGAAATAAAGTATAAAGCTACATAGAATTATATATATATATATATATATATATATATATATATATATACAAATTATAATATAAATTTAAACTAATAAGAATGACAAAATCACATTGATAATTGACTAAAACTTAATCTGAAATGTAAATGAAAATTAAAAACAGAAAAACAAAAGCCAATTCAAAATATCAACATACTATAATAGCATAAATATAAAACAAAATCAATATAAAAGCATACTTAAAAGTTCTATTGCAATTTTATTTTGTACATATTGTTTCTATTTGCACTATTTATTTTTTCATTTAATTAGTTATTCTATTTAGTATATTATTTTTGTATATTACAATTGTAATTTTGCATGATATGTAAAGTCTTTTATTCCTATATTCTAGTTCTATTCCGTAACATTTATTGCAATTTTTTTTTTTCATTTTTATGTAAGAAGTGGTCTAAAAGTATTTCACTGCAAATAAAAATAAAAACAAATAAAAAATTGATTAATTGATTAAAAATAAAATAAATATAGCAATAATAAATATAAAACATTACATATAAAACAGTAAATATAAAAGTATAAACAGTTAAGTTAACACTTTACAATAAGGTTTCATTTATTAACATTAGTTAACTATATTAGTTAAAACGAACAATACTTCTACAGCATTTATTAATCTTAGTTCAGGTTCAGCATTTACTAATACATCATTAAAATCAAAAGCTGTATCTGTTAACATTAGATAATGCATTGTGATTAAAATGAACCTTTTTAACTGACATTAACAAAGGTTAACGAATGCTGCAAAAATATTATGTTCATTGCTGATTCACTTTAGTTAATGCATTAACTAATGTTAACAACTGAGACCTTAAATAATACTAAAATAACTGATGTGCACAAGACCTGCTCCTACTAGTCACAGATATCGAACCTGCTTAAAATCTGGCTAACAAAGTCTTCAAGAACAACCTTGCTCACTGTGTGAGAATGTGTTTTGGGATATTATATTGTAGCTATCAGATCAATAGTGATGGATAGATGTGTTCATCAACACAACAAAACACAAGAGTCTGTGAGTCTCTAACTGTGTGTTGATCTTCAGGTTTGTAGAGCCTGACTGTAGATCAGGATGAGTCTAACCTGACTGCTCTGAGACAGACGGCGCTCGGAGTGGAACGGCCCCGCCTTAAAACGACCCAGCTCCAATCTGATTGGTCCGGCACAACTCTGAGGAAAAACAAAACCAGTTGTGTATTCGTTTTCACATTCACAGCAGATCAATCACATTTACCGTTACATATAAAAACCGTCTCTTTAAACAACATAAGAAGGAGCCAAATTCAAAAGTTCTTCTCTCATTTAACATATGTTAGTAAATTACATCAAATGTGTTAATTGAACACTTAGCTTTAGATTTTTAGTTAACGAGTGTTTGGTTTCTCTATTTTAGATGCTATGTTGGAGACATTATTAAACATCTGGTTGTTATTGCTTCACAGCTCATAAACATATGGCGACTTGGTTAAATGTAAATGGTAATTGCAGTTTGTTAACTTTACATGCTCTGCAAAATGTTTAATCATAAATGAACAATTCTCAAATCTCATCGCACATTCCTTCTTCTGCTTTTCACCAAGGTTACTACTGCTAACGAAAAAAACAAAACTTCTTGGCATTTAAAACAAAATTTAAATGTTAAAGGAAAATTTTAAACTTTTTTTAACAAATGTTTAACATTGACTGAAAATGCATTTATTTTATATGTTTTATAAGTATAGTTAAAGTCTATTAAAAATTGTAATCAAACTTTAGTTAGAGTTCTACTTGCGCACAAAGCACATTTCTTAATATTAAGCCTAAAATATGTTTTAATGCCACTATTGATGAGGATTGTATGACCTTTAAATAATATCTGTCTTTAAATGCAAAAGTGTACCTAAAGTATACTTGCAATAGTCCCACATTAGCACAATCAAATATACTCAAGTATATCTTTAGTTGGACTTCAGCACTACTTCCACACAATTAAAGTGCATTAAATGCAAAATTAGACTTTAAATATACCAGTTTAATATATTAAAAGTACAATATCAGAGTATTTGTAGTATACTTAGCATTAAATAAATGTATTTTAAATACATTTTAGTATATTTATTTTTCACTAGGGTATACAGATGTTTAAAAATGAATAACAAATAAATAAAAGAAAACAACTGCAACAATATTACCAAAACTTTCAGTTTTCTAGAGTGGAAGTGAAATCAGAAAATATAAAAACAAAGTTTCTTTTAAAAATATAATAACAAATCTATAATAACATATCAGTGATACTAAAATAACATTGCTTTTCACAATGTTTAAGCCAAAAACTATACACATTTATATACAAAAACAGAGATTATCAGTCTCTTCTCTCTCGATCACCCAGTGGTGTATCTGATATGTCAGAATGTTCGATAATAATCTGCTGTAAAAGGCGGTGGTTTAACAGACCAACGCTGACATTCACCTTGAGCAGCGCGGCCACGTACTCCTGTGTGGCTGAACGAACGTCCTCGCCGTTAACTGAGAGGATCTGATCTCCCTGCATCAGCCGTCCGTCAGTCTCCACCACTCCACCCTTCACAATGTCCGACACGAACACTCCTGTGTCGTTCCTGAGACAGAGACACAAATTGCAGGAGATAAAGAGCTGAACATGCATTTATAGACCCATGTGAAAAAAAGGAGAAATATATATATAAAAGAAAAGTATGAAAAAGAATTGTTGAATAAAGTCATTATTTTTACTTTCTTTGCATACAAAAAATATTCTCTTCGCTTCATAAAATTCAGATTGATCTACTGATGGCAGATGGACTATTTTGATGACGTCTTTCATACTTTTCTGGACCTTGACAGTGGTATTTACCTGGCAGTCAATGGAACAGTCATTTTGGGGTGGAGTAACCCTTTAACTGTGGTGTGTTATTAGATATTACACTTAAAAAAAAAAAAAAGATATTACACTTAAAGTATTTTAAATGTTGTGTTGTACTATATGTACTATCAAATATATAGACGTTATTACATTAGTACTATATATTAAATATAACACTTTATTGCTATTGAATATATGAGTTAGAAACTTAAGCTACACAACTTAAAATGTGCTTGATTTGAATTATTTATAAGATTTTCATCAGTTTCACCTGTTCTATGAATTGATCGACAATAATATAACTTTTGTACATAGCATTTTTGATTTAAGCTGACAACTGGGAGACTTTTCTTAAAATATCTAAAGAAATTATATATTGCCACAGTGCATTTGGCAGTGCAAGTAATTATATTACATATTAAAATGTACTTAAGTCCAATAAGTTCAGCTAATTGCATTTAATATAAATTTAAACTATAAAACACATAAAATCAATTGCAATTAACAAGCATTTTAGTGTCTGAAAACATTGCATTCAGTACACACTTATATTCTTTTAACACTTTAACTGTCATTCCCATTTTTTAACATTTTTACAAATTTGAACAAATTTTTATAATTCATGAACAAAAACATTTTGCAATATGACTTTGATGCGCATTTTCCATGGTAATGGAATGTCTGATTTTAAAATGGCTTTCAAAGGATGAATTTTGAGATTTTAAGTTTTCAATTGATATATAATTTATTTTGATATCTAAAGCGTGATAGGGAAAAATGCAACAAAGAAAGTCTTGTCATGATTAGATTAAATTTCTTAGATTAAATAGGCGTCCCTCTGAGGGGACGGGTGACAGTTAAGAGGATGAAGTATACAATTTTGGTACCAAGTATTCTTTTTTAAAAAAACATGCTACAGTAAAGTGTACTTCTTTTTCCCAAATGGAGTTATATCTGTTATATGGCAAATCTAGAACATAGGCTGTAAACACAACTTCATTTAAAAGTGAGGTTTTAGTGATGTTTGAATTTCACACTCATGCACCATTACACACATAGTAATTTAGAAACAGCCAATGTCTCTGAGACAATTCACGCCCAAGCCGCATCCGTCTGTCATTATTTATTTTCATTTCTAATCTGCAACTGCATCCTGAACTTATTTAAATGCAAGACATACTGAAGCATTTTTAGCTGTTTAGATAAAAGATGCTAAAATAACTGTGTCCCATATGGACAATCTGCAAAACTTAACTTCAATTTACTGTCTAGTACCTTTTACTAGCATTCTAGTACCTTCTCCCGATGATGCTGAGTCCGAGGCCGCGGCCGGGTTTCTTCTGAAGCTCGACGCTCAGCGAGTCCCACAGCTCCTCCTCCTTATACTGACCCTCGTCTCTGAAGACCGACAGTCGGACGCGCTGCGGAGTCTGCCGCAAAACATTGATGGCCTCGTCGTGCGTCGCCACGCGCAGGTCTATACCGTTCACCTGAGAGAGACGATGAGTTACGACAGGGAGGAAGAGAACCGATGAAATGAAGCTGACGTGAAATCAAAGCATTGGTCAGAAGAGCGTCTGATGATAATTTTACCTCCAGAATCTGATCTCCTGCCCACAGTCGGCCGTCTTTAGACGCAGCTCCCTCCTCATACACCTCATGAATTATTATAGTGCCCTGAACACAGACAAAAACAGTCTTTAAAAATGTTCTTACAAAGTTTTCAAAACCTTGTCAAAAAGAATCATGATTAATTGTATTGAATGTGCACTTGTAGTTTACTGCAAATTTTAAAAGTACAGTTAAAACAAACTGTACCTGCAAATAATATAATATAAATGACATAAAAGGCCACTTAAGTGACTTAAAGAGAGACACTTTCATGACGGTTTCTGAACACACTTAAGTACACTTTTTAAAAAAA
Source organism: Labeo rohita (assembly GCF_022985175.1). Classification (NCBI taxonomy): domain Eukaryota; kingdom Metazoa; phylum Chordata; class Actinopteri; order Cypriniformes; family Cyprinidae; genus Labeo; species Labeo rohita. Next base: position 2,961,585 of record NC_066875.1, on the reverse strand, counting down.
GTTGCCTTTGTAATAATGTAAAACTAAAGGTTTTACATGAAAGTACATTTTAAATCATTATATTTTAATAATAGTTTACACTTATTTTGATGTGCTGACAAGGCCATTATAGGCTATTATAAGGCTATTATAGTCTATTTTAATACTTTGAATTAGCTTTTATTTTTTATATTTTCATTTTTTATTTTATAATATACTTTTGTCATTTTATTACTTTTTAATATATATTTCTATTTAGTGTTTATTAATATCTAGAATTAGCCTTTATTTTTATATTTTTTAGTATTATTTTAATTTTAGTTTGCTTGTGTTTTTGTAATTTTGATTAGTTATATTTATATTTAGCTTTTGAATTAATAATATTTAATAATACTTTTACATTTTCAGTTTCTGTTTTAATATATTTAGTTCATTTATTTTAAGCTTTAGTAATTTTGTAATGTGCATTTGCCATTTTTTGCCATTTATATTATTTTTAATATTTGTTTCTATTTAGTTTTTTATTAATAACTTGAATTAGCTTTTATTTTTTTAGATTATTAGTTCTCATTTTAATGTACTTTTAGTAATTTTGTTTTTGGTCATTTTTATCAGTCTTTTATATTTCTATTAAGCTTTTTTTAATATCTGGAATTCACTTTACTATTGCCTTTTTATTTTCAGTTTTCATTTTAATATATTTTGTTTAGTTCCTTATTTTTTTTTTAAGTTTTATTAATTTAGCTGTGTGCTTTTTGTTATTTTTGATTATTTTTTCCCCAATATTTCTGTTTAGCTATTTATTTTTATTCCAGTTTTAGTTTGAGTCATTGTAATACTTTAACTTAAACTAAGCCTCATTTGAGTTAGTTGCCAAGGCAACATTTCTAATTTATGTGCTAATTAAAAAGTTTAAGCTTTTCATCTAATATAAATATTTTATTTCAGCTTCATTTCCATAACAAAAATAGTTTAAAAATAGCTTTAGTTTTAATTAACAATAACAACAAATGGATTTTCTTTGAGTCCCAACTTTTTGAGTTGAAGACCACATAAATTAAAAATTCATGGTTGAAAGTTGTAGTGGTCATGAAATAAATGTACAACACGTTTGTGCTTATTTTGCTACACATTTAGGTCATTTCCAGTGTTAGAGTGCACAAGTTTTTGTCAGTCCAGTGTGAAATCTCACAGGTCAGTGAGTTTATTCACCAGTAACGTGTCACAGCCGCCCACGATGCTCAGCCCCAATCCTGTTCTGCCTTTGCAGATCTCTATAGTGGTCTCACAGCCGGGGATGATGGGACACGTCGCCGGATCAGACGCTAAAGTCGCCGGTGTGGAACATCTGCTCGAATCTGCAGCACACAATCATCATGACGACAAAGATCAGTTTCTGATCTATTCACCAACAAACTTGTTACGTTTTTTCTCTAGTAAAACCCAGACCCCTCCCCTCTTACTCCTGATTGGCTCTGTCTCTGATGATGTCAGAGAAACTGGCGGCAGGCTGCTTCCAGTGTCTGATCCTGAGCAAATCTGATTGGAAAAGGAGGGTTGGGAGGTGGAGTCAGCACAGATAGTGAGTTTCACTGATTGTTGGGCTTTCTGCAGTAATGACATCACCTATAACACACATTTCATCAGACAAATAATAATAACGAAATAATAAATCCTATTTACACTATTGTTCAAACATTTTGGGCAAGGTTTTCAAAAGAAGTTTCTTTTGCTCAAAAAGGCTGCATTTATTTGATCAAAACTACAGCAAAAACAGACAAACTGTGAAATATGATGATTTAAAATAGCTGTTTTCTATGTGAATATATTGTGAAATGTAATTTATTTCTGTAATCAAAGCTGAATTTTCAGCATCATTACTCCAGTCTTAAGTGTCACATGATCCTTCAGAAATCATTCTAATATGCTGATTCGCTGCTCAAGAAATATTTCTGATTATTATCAATGTTGAAAACAGCTTCGCTGCCCAATATTTTTGTGGAAACTACTACATTTTATTTTTCTGGATTCTTTGATGAATATAAAGTTCTAAAGAACAGCATTTATTTGAAATATTTTGTAACATTATAAATGTCTTTACTGTCACTTTTGATAAATTTAATGCATCCTTGCTGAATAAAAGTATTAATTTCTTTGAAAACTGACCTTAAACTTTTCAATGTTAGTGTACATTCATAAAAATCTTAACAGAATATTTACAGAATATTGGTTTGTGTGTTTCTGTAATATGATAACAAAACAAATACAGAGAACACAAGACCAGAGAATATTTTGGTCTTGGAATTTTGAATTTTAAAATTAGAAAGTTTTTCACATTTAGTCTGTTGCTCACAAAGCTACCATATGACACCAAAAGAACTAGAATATAGTTGAAAAAGACAATTTTATGACACATTTACATCACATTTTGTGAGCCTTACAGCTCCTGGTCACTACATGCTTTTGCTTCACTAAAAAGAGCAGCTTGGATATTCTGCTCTTCTCACCTATTGTGTTACAAATAAGACAGAAAAGTCAAAAGGGTTTAGAAGGTGAGGTACTGACACAACTGACTGTTGCTTCAAAAATTCACAGTTGTAAAGAGTTCTACCTGTTCCACAGAGAGTCCCAGCACCATCTCATCATCTACTGCGAGCAGCCGGTGTCCCGCTGCCATCCTCCCGTCCTGAAACACACACACACTAGGTTCTGAGACACAGTTGAACAGTACGGAAACTTGCAAGATGCACAGATTAGAACTGACTGATAATAAGCAGCTGAGGTTTACTAAAGATTATATATCACCCTCTGTGAATATACTGTATGCATGCAGATGAAGTTGAGCTGGGAAATAATATAGTTACATTTTGTGAAGAAAAAAAATGGCTTTTGATATTTGCAGTGTCTCTCAAAAGCCTTATTAAAACTAAAAACACAGACACATTGACATTAAGTATGATTTCTTTTTATGAATTATTTATATCCACAAAATGTCCTTGAAATGTATTAACCAATTTTTCAGGCATGCTTGGTTGTGATTAGTTAATCATGGCATTTTGAGTTATTTTATAGATTTTTTTATATAATGATCCCAGCAGACAATGATCCCATCTTTCTGTGGGGTGTCTTGAACATTAAATAGGGTTTTAATCAACTAATAAAAAAGTGGAATAAAAGTGAAATAAAATAAACATTAACTGAAATAAAATAAAACTTAAAAAAACATTAACTTATTTTATTTCAGCTAGCTGTGAAAGCAAAAATTCTCATTTTTCAGTTGAAGTACTAAAATGACTAAAACTAAAATTATTAAATAAAAAAGTAAATAATAGATAGAAATATAGACTTATTTAAAAATAACAGAAATGACAAAAGACTACTAAATTACTAACTATTAAAAGTAAAAACAGAAAATATATAAATAATAAAAATAAAATCTTTCAAAAAAGTAACAAAAATATAATAATACCAATTATTCTAAAATTATTGACGTTAACATGAAATCCAAACCAACCCTGTTTACTTTCCTAAAACATTTCGCCGGTCTTCTTGTGCACAATTCAGCAGTGCAAAAACGTTTGTCTTTGTAATCATCAAAATGTCATACAGGCGTCACTTTTCCCTGTTTTTCAACCCTATATTTTTCTCTGGCTGAATATCAGAAATATGCCACATTAGAAAAGTAAAAAGGGTTGTGAACATGGTTTCTGTTGCTTTTAATTTTGCAGCACAGTGATTCATACCCTTCCAGCTGCTCCGTTCTCATCCACACTCTGAATGATGCATCCGCTCCTGCTGTCATCCTCCTTCAAGAGCAAACCCAGCCCTCCATCCTCCTTCAGAGAGAAACAAAACACTGAACATCACTGGTACAGAGAGAGAAAACACACAAACTCTGAGTCAAAAGAGAGCTGAAACTGTGTCGTACCACAGGAAGAGTAATATGCTGAATCACGTCTAGTGTTGAACTGGGCGTCTCTGTCTGTGGAGGAGAAAAACATGTTCATGACTAAACAAATGAATAGATAAACATATGAATGAATGCACGATTGAACCAGAGGGTGGTTTGGCTGCTTAGCTTCAAAATTTGGCCACTTTAAATCTCTTAAAACCATAAAATGGACTTCCTGAGATGAATGCTAATGGACACCTCTATGTTTTAGAATATAGAACTTCTTATAGCACTTCTTTTTTAAAAGTGTCCAAAGTTGACTTGATCCATAAAACTGATTCAGAAATTAAGCAAATAAAGTCTTTTAGAGTCTGGGTTCACCTCTGTGTGTGCATCCGGTGAGTCCGTCTCCTTCATCGGCCCGACAGCCATCTGACTCAAAGCATCTCTGTTTCTGAAACACACACCTCATGTGTCAGTCTGCAACAGGCTTTGAAATTTCTTCAGATCAACATCTACACACCACAACCTTAGACCTACCGGATGAAGATGATCTTGACCTTTGAAGGTGCGCTTTTAATGATGGCAGAGGCGTTCTGATGACTGCGGCCGTACAGAACCTGACCGTTGATCTGCGAAGACAACGAGACAAATTAGAAAATGTCCAGATGTGTTGAACATCCACATATTAAAAAGAAAGGCACTTACTTGTATTGAATGGGCACTTGTAGGCCTGGTTTCACAGACAGGGCTTAGAGTGAGCCAGCATTAGGCCGTAGTTCAGTTAAGACATTTAAGTCATTTTTAGAAACATGCCTTAGAAAAAAACTTTACTGGTGTCCATCTTGAGACAAAACTAAGGAACTGATATATTTTAAGATCAATCAGTACAAGCTTCTTTCAGCTCAGACTTATGTTTTAGTCTGGGACTAGGCTTAAGCCTCGTCTGTGAAACTTCAAATCTTTAAAGTATATTTTCATAAATCTGTACTTACAGAGGATATAATATTAATGAAATAAAAGACCACTTAAGTGGCTTAAGAGAGACACATTTATGTTTTTTTCTTAACACACTTAAGTACATTTAAAAAAGCTTTACTTTAAAGTACATTTTAAATCATTGTTTTAATGATGATTTGTCATGTTTCTGAGACACTTTCATGACTGTTTCTGAACACACTTAAGTACACTTTTAAATCATCATGTTTTAACAATCTTTTATCATATTTTAAAGAAGTACACTTATTTTAATGTGTTGACCAAATGCTAAAGCACAATAAGTACTTGATTCTCATTTTAACTGTAGTCTGTTATTTGATATTACATTTGTAGTTGATAGATTTTATTAAATCAAAACTTAATCATTACTAATGTGTAATTACAAATATATTTAAAAACATACAAGTTTCAATAGAAATGACTTTGAAGTGTATTTTAGCGCATCATAAATGTTTGTTAGTACATTCAGCAGTACTTTAACGACAACAGAAATAATTATAAAATGACGTATGAAGATGTCCTACTCAAGTGGTTAAAAACACTTTAACGTTTCATCTAATTGCATTTATTATAAATTACTCATAAAACTATAATATTTTAATTTATTTTATTTATTATAACATTCTTATTTAACCGCAAATGCATGCAATAAAGGGTCCAGGAACATTTTACACTTAAGTATATTCAGTAACACTTTAATTTAAGGTGTCCTTGTTACACGTTACATGTACTTACTATTATAATAAAAATTACGCATAATTGCATGCAAGTAACCCTAATTCTAACCATAACCATACAGTAAGTACATGTAGTTAATTACTATCAGTACTTAAATATAATTACACTGTAACATATATTCTTTCCAACTAAATTATTTCAGTAATAAGTACTCTTTTAAAAAGTATGATAAAGTGTATTTATTTCAAACAGTTTATTTCAAACTGTATTTAGTGTCAAACAGCTGTTTTGAAGTTTTACACACACTCACCTCCAGCAGTTCATCTCCCACCACGATGTGTCCGTCTTGGCCAGTGGCGCCGTTGGGATCGATGCCCACCACAAACACACTCATGCGTGAACGATCGCGGTTCCCTGCCAGACTCAAACCCAAACCCGTGCGACCCTTCTCCAACTCGATCATGTGCAGCTCACCCGGTAAACGACCGTACCGCTCCGTTACCTTCTCTTCTCACACACAGACACACACACACACACACACACACACACATTAATATGTTAGAGCAACTAAATGCAACTTAATCTAAGGGTATTTCTAAAGTTGTGCGCAGCTGCTGAGGTCTGCAGTTAAACGCTAAATTACACTTGCAATTTGTAGTAATACTGCAGCATATCGAAACCCTTGAGAAAAAGAAGTGTGCATAACTGTATTGAATGTGCACTTGTAGTGTATTTAAATGTTTTTTTTTTTGAAGCCACTTAAGTGACTTAAAGTGAGACACTTTTAGGACAGTTTCTTAACACACTTAAGTGCACTTTTAAAAAGTGACCTTTGTAATAATGTCAAATTAAAAGTTTTACTTTCATTTTAAATCATTGTTTTAATATTTTTTTTTTTTTTTTAAAAAGTACACATTTTGATGTGTTGACTAACATACTAAAGCATACGTACAGTACTTGATTATCATTTTAACTGTAGTGTGCTATTTGACATCACATTTTAAAGTGAATATATTTTAAATGCCTTAAATCACTTCATTATTACATATATATAATTACAAATATATTTAAACACACATTAAGTATATTTTAGCTTATCATAAATGCTTGTCAGTATATTCAGCAGTACTTTAAATATTTCAAAGACAACAGAATTACAAAATTACATATGAAGATGTACTTAAGTAGGTCAAAACACGTTAAAGAAAAAATAATTGCAATTAACATAAATCTGAATTACAATACATTTTTATTTCTTTAAAATTAACAAGCAGTTAATGTAAGTTATGTAAGTCATTATGTAAGTTCACACTTAAGTAGTGAAAAATATACTAAAATGTATTTAAAATACATTTATTTCATGCTAAGTATACTACAAATACATTTACATATTATGCACTTAATAAAAATACCCTGCAATTGTACTTTTAGTATATTAAACTGGTATACTTCAATTCTGCTAAATTGGAGCAACTAATTTTGTACTTAATTCACTTTAATTGTGCAGAAGTAGTGCTGAAGTCCAACTAAAGATATACTTAAGTATATTTGATTGTGCTAAAGTGGAACTATTGCAAGTATACTTTAGGTACACTTGAAATATTTTGCATTTAAAGACCGATATTATTTAAAGATCATGCAATCCTCATCATCAGTGACATTAAAACATATTTTGCTCTTAATATTAAGAGCAAAGTAGTACTCCAAATAAAGTTTAATTACAAATTTTATATCTGTAAGTCTCAAACGATATATCAGCATGTCAGTAAACTTGGTATAAAATAAATGGATTTTAAATCTATTACTTTTTACTAGAGTATAGTCGTGACATTTATCACTTTACATGTACTTACAATAGTAATAACGATAAATTACGCATAATTACATGCAACTAACCCTAACCATATAGTAAGTACATGCAATAAATTAATATTCCTCAGAACATTAAATGTATAATTGCACTTTAACAAAGACACTGTAAAATAAAGTGCAACCGTATATTATTTTCACATTAAGTACTCCTTAAAAGTATACTACAGTGGATTTCTTTTTCATAAGGGTCTGTTTCTGAATCTAGTCCAGTGTGAATGACAGTGTTCGACGCCCTCTGCTGGCAGCCGTGTGTTATAGCACATGAGAGACTCACTCCAGCTGTATCCGTACTCATCCTCCTCTTCCTCATCAGGGCCGTCGTTATGCAGAACGAGTCTGTCGGGGATCTCAGTCAGCGTATCTGAATCTGTTTCCCCGACATGTGGAACGACGGGCAGTGACAGGAAGCTTTTTCCCTCCTCCCGATTCAGCTGCCACAGTTTTAAAAAATAAAACACATTAAACACAATATAATTTCCATCCAATTAGCATGTCATCTTTTGAAATAAAGCTGAAATAATTAGCACGTCATCTGTCAGCACGGCATCCTCCATTAAACCCATGAAATATGAAGCGTAATATAATCAGAATCACATTTAACACATTAATCTGTTCTTCATTTCTCAGCATGAAGAACCAACAAAACACGACATGCCACTGTTCTTTAAAAACCTTACAAATCATTCATTAGTCTACTAAATGTATGTTTAATGAATGAAAAATATTATATCATAGATACAGTGTACAATTAAGGTTACTCAACACACAATAACAATATTGTTAATAGTTTCTTATGAGGAACAAAAATAGAGATGCTTCACAGAATGTTCATGCTGCTCTTACATTTTACTCTATATATATATATAATTTTACATAAGATAAACAAAGAGAGTGAGAAAGGGTTTTAGGGCTGTATATATGCAAATGTTATGAAATCAGATCCATAACTGCATATACATGGGATATAAAACACACACACACACACACATGCACACACAAGACACAAACCTTAAACGGTGTAGGAGTGAAAGGATTAGTCGGACACAGACGGAGGAAAGGTCTACTGTGAGTGTCAACAGCCTACAGAAAACAGAGAATAACCAGCACCAGTGAGACACAGAAAGAGAGAGAAAGAGAGAAAGTGAAGGACAGAGGGAGAGCAAGTGCTTGTTCAGACTAACTACAGCGGAGAACAAATAAAACATCATCTACAGTACAAAATCTGTTCCTGAGTCAGCTGAGAGCAGGGCAAGTGACGGCTGGCCCGAAACTTTGCTGGTTGTCCTTACTGTTGATCTCTGACAGCACACATGCTTTCTGTCACTGATGGAACAGGATACTAGCTTACTATGTACTGAATACTGAGTATGCCTGATTGCATAAATGAACATTGTTTCATCACACTTTATATGTGTGGCATATAGTCATGATTTTGGAAATGAAAAATGGCTACTAAAAAAAACTTTTTGCATTAAAAAAATAAATAATATTACACAAGTGTTCTACTGCTGTATATTTGGTAAAATATATTATGTTACAGTGTTGTTATTGTTAAATAATACTAAATGAAACTATAATACAGTGGCATGCGAACGTTTGGGAACCCCTTGCAGAACCTGTGAATCATTTTAACAAAATAACAGAGATCATACAAAATGCATGTTATTTTTTATTTAGTACTGTCCTGAGTAAGATATTTTACATTAAATATGTTTACATATAGTTCACAAGACCAAAAAATAGGTGAAATTATTAAAATAACCCCCTTCAAATGTTTGGGAACCCTTGGCTCTTAAAAGAGAAGTCCACTTCCAGAACAACAATTTACAAATAATTTACTCACCCCCTTGTTCATGTCTTTCTGTCTTCAGTCATAAAGAAATTATGGTTTTTGAGGAAAACATTTATTTTTCTTCATATAATGGACTTCATTGGTGCCCCGATTTTGAATTTCTAAAATGTAGTTTAAATGCAGCTTCAAAGCGCTCTAAACGATCTCAGCCGAGGAAGAAGGGTCTTATCTAGCGAAAATAAAAATTTGTTTACTTTTTAAGCACAGAAGCTCATGCAGCACAGGCTCTGGGATGCGTGTTCACGATGCTACGAATTAGTGATGGGTCGTTCTTGAACAATTTGTTCATTTTTAATGAATCTTTAATGTGACTCGGGAAGAACGAGTCGTCTCGGGGAGTGATTCGTTCAGTCGCGCATGTGCAACATCCTATTAGGTTCTGTACTGAAATTAGTTTTTCGAACGACTCGAACCCGAAGACTCGAGAGATGAACTAATCAATTCTTTTTCCGGCTCACGCTGCATTGGTTGAGCTTATGGGGCTGTCACGTAATGAACGAACGACTCACACCTGAAAACTTGTCAGATAAGAGGTGAGGTGAGCTAATCATAGACTAAAGACCCAGGTAAACAATGAATCAATCTTTTCTGTTTCTTATAGCATTATAGTTTTGTCTTGTTTCTAGTGTGATCAATGTTTGTGTAAGCAGTAGATGTGTTAGGGAAGTAACGTAACATTTTAATTATATTTTGCTAAAATGAACGAAATGACTCAAAAAAGATTCGTTCATTTTGCTGAACGAGACTCAAAGGTCTGAGTCTATAAAATGATCCAAACTTCCCATCAGTACTACAAATCACGTCTAAGTTCATCGTCTGTGCACTCCGGCGCAAAAAGGTAGAGTATGGCGAAAAAAATCCATCTTATATTCTCCTACAACTTCAGAATCGTCTGACATTGTTGTACCTTTTTGTTTGTAAACAGCGTTTTGACTTTCACTTTTTGACTTGCACTTCCTTAGTCTTTGCAAGTTCGCTTTGTAAAAACACTGGGTCTGTATTCCGCCTATGTTTCACATGATTTTGATGTGATTCAATAGTACGTAGCGTCGTGGACGTGCATCCCAGAACCTGTGCTACACAAGCTTTTGTGCTTAAAAAGTATACAAATTTTTATTTTCCGAAAAGAATGACCAATTGTTTCGCTAAGACCAACTGCATTTAAACTACATTTTGGAAGTTCAAAATCGGGGCACCAATGAAGTCCATTATATGCAGAAAAACCTGGGAAAAAGGGGACCTGGAAGGCCTGGAGAGCAGTGCTCAGTTTAACTGTTCAGAAGAAACAAGGGACTCATGAATAACCATCACAAAACAAACAAACAAACAAACAAAAAAAAAACAATCGTAGATCATCCAGGTAACCACACACAGTATTAAGAATCAAAGGTTCTCAAACCTTTGAAGGGGGTTATTTTAATAATTTTGGCTATTTTTTTTTTTTTTTTAACATGTAAACATCTTTTATGTAAAACTTCTTACTCAAGTCAGTACTAAATAAAAAATAACATGCATTTTGTGCATTTTGTAATGATCTCTCTGATTTTGTTAAAATTATTCACATTTTCACAGATTATGGAAGGGGTTCCCAAACTTCCACATGCCACTGTATATATATCATTTTTGTTAATTGAAATAATGTTAAAATAAAATAAAACAAATATTAGATGAAAACCTGAACTAAAACAAAGCTAAATGAAAATTAGAAATGTTGCATTGGCAACTAAATAAAAAAAAACAGGATGCATTTGAAGAACTGAAATCACTAAAACAGAAATAAAATAAAGCAAAATATAAATATTTAATAAAATAAAAACTGATAAAAATGATAAAATCTCCTAACTAAAACCTAATATAAAAAATAAAAATAATTTAAAATACTAATAAATACTATAACATATCACAATAATGTCGACCTTGATTATAAGATGACCGGTCGACCCCCCCTTTTTAAAGATTTTGGAAAAAGGCTTTTTGAAAACCAAATCTTGTGTTTTATTAAGAAAAAAACTTTTTTTTCTTAAATTATTTTCATATTGAATATTTTTCCTATTCTTGTTTTCAAAATATGGTAAATACTGGTAAAATGTACCAACAATCACATTTAAAATGGTGTCATTCGATTTAAAAAATTAACTAATTAATCACATTTTTTTTTTTAATTAATCACGATTAATCCCACCTGACATTCAAGTTTTTAATTAAATTTTTATATTGCAATAATTTCACATTAAATCTTCAAATTAATGTAGAAACAACATAAAGTATATTAAAAATATACACTTTTTGATATACCTTAAAAAGGCTATCCATCTCACAGTAACCTACCAAAATTTAATTGACGGTAAAAGTGAAATCTTATGCTTTTAATTTTTTTTTTGGTTTTCACTTGCAATGTTCCACCATTACAACACACATTACATTATGTATTTATTGGCACACTCGTTTTATGCATATTTGCGCCACCTATTGTTGTGGGCGTATTATTGACATGTCAAAGTCTAGACCAGGGGTCACCAGATCCGGTCCTGGAGGGCCGGTGTCCCTGCAGTGTTTAGCTCCAACCCTAATCAAACACACCTGAACCAGCCAATCAAGGTCTAGGTATACTTGAAACTTCCAGGCAGGTGTGTTGAACTCCAGGAACAAGTTTGGTGACCCCTGGTCTAGACCCTGAATATAAGACGACCACATTTTTTCAGAGGAATTTCCAAGAAAAAAAAAACTATGTCTTATATTCGGGTCAATACGATACATAAATAATACTAAAAAAACATTAGTATGTCATCCTATTACATGCAAATATAAGTTCACATACTATGCATACAGTATTGATAATACTTTGTGCAGACATTATAATGGTAGTTGTTAGTATGCTATTGTCAACACTGATTATCAGATGGCACCGCTAGGGAGCATTCACACAGCGCCTGAAGCATAATGCATGCAAAAACCATACTGGCTGGTGTAAATATGCATTGCTAATCAGACTGGCTGCCTTTTTAGGGTTTTAGCAATTCGTTAGCAGATAAAGTTTTGTTTACAGTGTAGTGGACTGCTATAATGAGCCTGTCTAAAGAAGATCCGAAACCTCTGGAAGTTTCTCAGGTTCATGACCTTAAAGATTTTCACGTCTGTATGAGGCACTAGTGTAGACTCTACCACTTTTTACCAATTAATTTGGAGGCCTTATTAATTTGTAGGTGTTTGTGATTAGCTACTGGATAAAATCACATTATAATTATATTATAGTTAACAAAAAGGCCATTTCCTTAGCGCAGCTAAGAAACTGCTATTAGCCAGTAACATGCATAACAGAGGCGTTTACATTCAAAAGACTTGCTCTGAAAAGCATAACTAGAGAAATCATATTACAGACATTTGCATGATTTCTCCAAGCCTGAAAATCACAATTGTAAAACTCACTGGTATTTCCAGGTTTTTCATGATTATGGAAACTCTGCCTCAAGCACAACTTCATATTCCACTTTCTTGCAAAATTACATCAGGACAGACTATTAGTGAACACTGTGCTTCTGAGATGGAGGAAAATGAAAATTGTCATTATTTCCTCACTTGACGACTTTCCTAGCCATTTTTTGAATTCTCACATAGCTTTTTGCCTTATAAATTCTTACAAACCCTATTAAATTTTCCCTATAAACTATAAACTCTTAAATAACTCAAACTGTTAAATAAATACCGCACCACAATTTTTTTTTACAGATACACTACCAGTATCTGGTACAAGATTTTTAGTTGTTTTTTTTTTAAGTCTCTTCTGCTCACAGCAAAAACAGTAAAATTGTGAAATATTTTTACTATTTAAAATAACTGTTTTCTATATTAATATATTTTAAAATGTAATTTATTCCTATGATTTTAAAGCTGAATTTTAGCATCATTACTCCAGTCACAAGATCCTTCAGAAATCATTCTAATATTCTGATTTGGTCCTCAAAAAACATTTATTATTATGATGTTGAAAACAGCTGCAAAACTGCCTTGCAGTAGAAGTCTTTTGTAACATTATAAATGTCTTTATCATCACTTCTGATCAATTTAAAGCATCCTTGCTAAATAAAAGTAATTATTTCTAAAATTTAATAATTTAAAACAAACAAAAAAAAAAAAAACCTGACTTCAAGCTTTTGAATGGTATAGTGATAAATATTTTCAAAAAGATTCCTGAAAAAAAATGTCCTCAACTGTTTATAAATATTATAAATATTGATAATAATACTAAGAAAAAAAAAATTCTTGAGCAGCAAATCAACATATTACAATGATTCCTGAAGGATCATGTGATGCTGAAGACTGAAATAATGATGCTGAAAATTCAACTTTGATCACAGGAATTAATTACATTTTAAAATATATTCAAATAGAAAGCAGTTATTTTAAATAGTAAAATTATTTCACTGTTTTCACTGTATTTTGGATCAAATAATTGCAGGCTTGGTGAGCAGAAGAGACTTCTTTAAAAAACATTACAAATCTTACTGTTCAAAAACTTTTGACTGGTAGTGTATTGCTAATGACTTAACAGTTCACTGGAGGAAAATATTATCAGTCATTAAAAAAAAAAAAAGAAATAATGCATAAAATAAAATATAAATATTAGATGGAAAAACTTAAAAAAAATGAGAAAAGTTATTTTGCCAGCTGAAATAAAATAAGTTTAAAATGACTAAAACGAAAACTGAAATAAAATAAAAAAACAATTATGCTGTATTAAAAATAAATAAGTGATGAAAAAAATATGAAAAGTAACAGAAAAATTTAAAACCCCCTGAAATAATGTGTAATGTGTTGTTTTTCCTAACACAGCTCTTTGTTGTAATGAAAAGAGCTGCATAAGTTCTTCACAATATTTAGTTTCACTGAAGACAGTCATACAGATTTATAACAACCTGAGAATAAGAAAACAATGACAAAGAATTGATTTTTGGTGAGCTACATCAAATCTAGAGCAGTAATGAAGTCATATCTGCGATGAAGGAGCAGATTCACTGGTGTTTGTTCGCTCACCTTCTCGCTGCTGCTCTTCAGATTGAAGGCTGAAACGTCTTCCACTGCATCCAGAGCAGATGTCTGCCATTATTAAAAATTAAAGAACAGCGCTCGTCAAACACAGTCCAACAAAAACCTCTCTACATGACCTCGATAACATCATTAAACTCTAATGCCACTGACAGGCTCTCTGTTGGTCTAGAAGATCTGAACTAAAGTCCTGCACAGTAATGAATGTCTCTCTTTATGGCTGCGGATCCCCCTCGTGTTTTGTGCTTGTTGTTCGGTGCCATTGAAACAAAGCTACTTTTAAGAGCCATCTGCAGAGAGACATCTGCTGGGCGGGAATGAGGCATGGATCATTACCGCACATCTGGACACAGAGACTTTATAAAGGTCTGATGAAGACAAGGACAGTCCGCAGAGAGCCGGACTTCAGAGGTGCCTCGATACAAGGGCTTCAGTCAGCGCAGATAGTTAACAGCCAGTTAGAAATATAGCAGAAATCAGACATGTTTCACAAATCCAACAATATTACAACACACTGAATCCTATATGGAGCGATAAAAAGATTCATGCTGTAGTTTTTGGGTTTTTTGCAGGTTGAGATTTCAGCCTCATGATGTGTGATTGCATGATTAAGAACTGTTTTGAGTCGGATCATAAAAATCCCTTGTGAAAATGATTTACACTTATATTTAATGAGTACGTACTACAAAAATAAGTGCACTTAAGTGCTTTCGGACGCTTACTTTTGCATGTTAATTACAATGAAATCAAAATGTTGTATAGTTTAAAATTATATTAAATGCAATTTGCACTTTTTTGACTCACTTAAGTAGGACTTCAGTACGTCTTGTAATAATATGTAATTTCATAATTACTTCTATTGTCTTTGAAATACGGTTAAAGTAGTGCTGAACGTAGTGAAAAGCATCTATGATAAACTAAAATATACTTTAATGCCATTTCTGTTGAAACTTTTATCTCATGCATTTAAATCTATTTTTAATTAAATATTTGTAATGATGACGTTTCACTTTTTTGTGATATCAACTTCAAATTTGAAACATAATTTATTTAGACAAATGGATTTGATTTTATTGCAATTTTAGATTCCATACTATTTTGTAGAATTATTATTTTATATAAAATACAGTATTTTTAGTACAGTGCATTTTCTTTACAGTAAACCTAAATGTGTATAAAACAAAGCAATAAGCCCCAAGAAGCCGTTGTCAGGCACAACGTGAAGCGGAGTTAATAAAACCCCCTTAGCTGTTATAAATTTACTGTAAACCACGGCGTCACAGGGCTTATTGCTTTTATAAAATGGTTATTCCATATGCAAAGTAAGGTTTCACTAAATAAAACAGAGCAAATAAAGTGTAATGATATTAATAAAAACAGTATTCTTCCGCCAAACAATGTAGTTCCTCAGAAACAGTTGTGGTTCTAACAAAGTGGTTGCTGAGCAACACTCAGAAGTAAACAAAGGAGTGTGTTTGTGGAGTAATTTACAACGGCTTCCAATGTGGCACAACCAATCAGAATCAAGGATTGGAACTATCTGTTTTATAATACTAAATTTACTACAACACTTTTCTAATTCATGGCAAAAGTAACTTCAATTTTTGTGATAACTTCAAATTTGAAACATAATTTATTTAGACAAATGGATTTGATTTTATTGCAATTTTAGATTTCAAAATATTTTGTAAAACAATGCCTAAAAGCTAAAAGCTAAAATAAACCTAAAGTCATGAAAGTGTCTCTCTTTAAGTCACTTAAGTGGCCTTTTATTTCATTAATATTATATTATCTGCTAAGGCAGTTTTGGAAAAGCATACTTGTAAGCTCAGAAGTGCACTACAAGTGCACATTGAATAAGATTAAGCATATTTCTTTTTCACAAGGAATGTTTTCATTCGACAGAGCATTTTATTGCACTAAAAGTAATATATTTTCGGTTTGTTTTTCCTGAAGAACACTAATGTATATTTAAACTAAAACCCACAAAAC
The DNA here is from genome assembly GCF_022985175.1 of Labeo rohita. Taxonomy (NCBI): domain Eukaryota; kingdom Metazoa; phylum Chordata; class Actinopteri; order Cypriniformes; family Cyprinidae; genus Labeo; species Labeo rohita. The sequence goes on along the minus strand of NC_066875.1, from coordinate 2,945,278 downwards.
TTTCAAAATGAAACATAAGCATCAAAAACCTTGAGGAACAAGGAAGAGTTTTCTAGAATGTACCACCTGATAATCATAAAACACACCACACACACACACAGAGACGTCTCCGTCTAACCTGTAGCGGTTTGTATGTAAAGCAGGATTCGGGGTAGGGATGGAGGGGTTGCTCTGAGCGCTTCAGCTGTAGCAGGGCTATGGGAGGTTTCTACAAGCACAACACAGGAGGTTAGCAAGCCAGCATCACCCTGCGCCAGTACATCAGCTTAAACACATTTCATCCTGAGAGACGAGTCATTAAAACATCTAATACCTAAACTACAAGTGGCGTTATTTAAAAAGGAGGCCTGCGGGTAAATCAAACTAAGTGGAGGACGTGGCTCGGGACATTGCAAACGAAACAGTTGAACTTTGAAGAGCCATAACAGGAGTGTTGCTTATTTAATCGCATTTGATTGCATTCATAAATGTGTTTAAGTTGACTTTCTGGCAAATCTCAAGGCTAAGCCGAGCTGAATGAGGGATGCTGGGAGCAGAGATAAGAGGGCCAGACAGAAATTACCTGACACTTTGGCACAGGGACGCATTTTAAAGCCGTCCCGTATTTCTCTATGACAGGAGGTGAATCAAAACTATACAGAGAGTCAGACTGAGAGACAGACAGACAGAGAGATGAAGTGGAGAGCGAGAGACAGATGCAAAGCGCTCCAGTCCTGTCTCTCTGAGCACTTACAGTTACAAAAGCAGTTTGTTAGTATTAGTGCTGGGCGATATATATTAAAAGATTCCCGATATATACATAGGAATTCTGCTGGCAATATCAAAATAAGCAACAGTGATGATTTTAACATGCTTCATATTTGGTCATTAGGTTTCTCAAAGACTAAGAAAACCAAATAGACTTTCTGATTAAAACTTCAGTAGCCAAACTGGTGTTACAATTGGAAAGCTTGAACTGATTTAAAACTTATTCAGTTATGTGCTCTGCATGGCATGTTTACATGAAAAATGTATTTTATATAACCCTTGTGAAAAAAACAAGTGTGCTTTATTGTATTGATTGTGCACTAGTAGTGTACTTCAAGTATTTTTTTCATGTATTTTTAAATACTGTACTTGCAGATAATACATATTAATGAAATAAAACATCACTTACGTGTTTAGAGATATACTTTCATGCGTTTCTTAACACACTTTTAAAAAGTGCAATTAAAATGTCAGATTAGTTTTAAAGTACATTTTATATGTTTATGTGCGATATTACATTTAAAGCGGATATATTTTAAATATATATTTAAATACATAAGTTATATTTTAGTTTATCAGAACTGCTTGTCAGTACATTCAGCAGTACTTTAATGATATTTTGAAGGGGGAAAAAATAGAAGTAATTATAAAATTAGTATAAAGAGACGTATTTGGGTAAAAAAGCACTTTAAAGTTCAGCTAATTGCATTTAATATAAATTTTAAGTACAATCCATTTGAATTTTATTGCAGTATATTATTCAAAACAAATTATTTCCAGAGTAAGTTTATTAAAGTGCACTTCTTCTTTTTTTACAAGGGTATTGTTATATTGGTGCATTTTATTGAAAATCATTAAATATAATTCTGTGTATTCCCCTAGCAAAAATAAATAAAATAAAATAATAATAATTTCTATTTAGTTTTTTTTTTTTTAATTGTATTTTACTTTTTGCATGATTTTTTTTTTTAAATATTTGGCAACAGTGGCTGTTCGCTTTACAAGTAGATTCCTCTACTTAAACATACACATACATAAACACTGAGCTATACAGCAACAAATATCCTTAAAAGGCTAATTAAATTAAACTAAATTAAATTTAAATTCATATGAACATCTAACTTTTAGATAAAAGAATGTGTTTTATAAAGTTTGATATTCAATTAAAGCTATATCGCCCAGCTATAGTTAGTATGCAGCATTTATAAACATGTTATAAACACCCACACGTGTTAAACGGCACAAATAAATGGATCACTTCAGTAGGTGTTTGTATTGTGTGATACTGACTCTGTCTTTGTGAACAATGCTCTGCACCAGGAACACCACAGGGTTTGCAGCATTCCGGATGGCCTCCACAGCCTGCTCATGACTGGCATCACGTAGATCCACTCCGCCCACCTGTCTCACACACATACACACACACACACAGTGCTTGAGGTCATTACTGGACTCTGTGAGCAGGTGTGTGGCCCAAAACCTGCCAGAAAGATGCCACTCTGTTTACAGACAGTATACATGCCTAAGTAAAAATGCATTAACTGAATTTGTTGTATCATTTATAAGACATAATGATTTTAAAAAATCAAGCTGAAAGCAGAAAATTGCCCAAACTGTGCAGTGAATGGTCACTTCCAGTGTAGACAGCTTCATTGAATACAAAAATCAATTTAGTGTGTCGCAACAATGCAAAAAACATTGCAACATGCTGCATATATAGAATTTGTAGCAAAAACAAATATTTTGTAAGTAATATGTACTGTTGTACCATGATGAACTGAAATACAACCTCATAATCACTGATTTGAAACTCTCTGCATTGTGCTCCACACAAATTGCACTTTATACATGAAGTGCACAGGTGAACCAATTCACAGTTGAATCCAATAGAGTTAGACGCTAGTAAGTGTGTTTGTGTGTGTACCTCTAAAATCCTGTCTCCTGTCTTTAGTGTGCCGTTGCGTCCCGCTGGACTGTCCTCCAGGATGTGTTTAATAAAGATGCCCCGCATCACTTCCCCGTTGCTAAGGCGACTGCCCATGCCCCGCCCACCAACAATGCTGATGCCCAGTGATTTCCCAGCTTCCCTGTGCAACTCCACTCTGAACAAACACACACTCAGTTACCATCCAGTAACATCAATTTGCCAATTTAATCAATGTATTTTCATTATTTTTCCAAGATTGTCCCAGCTGTTCTCATCAATAAGTTGACCAATTAATTAAAAAAAAAATAAATAAATAAATTCAAGGTCAACAGATAATGCAGGTTATTTTTTTTAATATTATTTTACCAGTACTCTTTATGGTACTGTTTATACACAGTGAACACATTCATTCAATGCAGTCATGGATTTTTCATGTTTTATGTTTTCATGTTTCATGCATTGTCATGATCCCATCTTCTGACCAAACACCATCAAACTTTGCAAGCCTTGAATATATTTTCCAAGATTTGTTAAAAACAAAAATATTCTACTAGAGGTACAAATTCAGCACCACGTAGGATTTGACTCAAAACCTTTTGATCCAGCCATTAAGTGTAAAGTGCGTGTTCAATAACTTCGGTCTGGCATGGTGTAAAATGGCACGCTGAGAAAAAAATATGAAAGTATAAGGTGCCATCTGATGGACATTTTCAGCTGCTTTTTTTTTTTTTGGCCAGGCCAGCTAGGTCTCAAGATTATCAGCCTAAAATCTGGGGAAGATCTGTTGAAAGACAGAGGTTTGAAACGACAAAAGGCAATGAAAATTCAAATGGCAGATATGCAGTGTGGTAGACTTTAGAAAGATGGGTACCTGTATAAAGTATAATGGGTTCTGCAGAATTTTACATTTGGGCCAAGTTAAAATTAGTTTTTAAATAATTTTTAATAAATACTTGGCAAATACCCATTTAGCAATGTTTTTCTGAGCAAAATATACTTCAAATATATGCTAAATATATGTTGTAAACCAAGCAGGTGAATGACAAATATATTTTATCTAAATATATTTTGTGTAAACCTTCAAATTATATAATATATTTAAGGAAAATGCATTTCCAATCTTAAAATACATATTGGACAAATGCAAAATGTACATGACCCTACATAGAACAAGCAGTGTGGAGAATGGATGAACATTATATATTATATACAGTATAAGCAATATATTTTAGACTGTTTCAATATGACGAAGAGTTCATAACATATAACACATTTCATCAAAAATCTGAAGACTTAAGACAATGTATGTTAAAAAGGTCATATGGTTCAAACGTTATATGAAAAGCCCAATTTTAAACTTACAGTGGCGCTAGAGAGTTCGAGTGAGAGAGCCCAAAATTGGTCAGATTGATGTTCAGACCTTTCCTAATGAACGCACCAAATTTTGCTCCAATAGCTTTAAGGACTGCCAGACTTCCAGAGGAGCAATAATAAGAATGCCAACAGAAACCAGTTTCTAATACATATCCATTCCTAATAGATATGTCTATGGTTTTCAGTCACTTGTGTCTTATTTATCTATTCTCACCTCCGTGGCAGATTCCAGTTGTTAGAAGCTGCTGTCTGTCGTTCACTCTCCTGTCCCTCTCCATCTTCTCTCTCTGGAAGATCTGAGACTGTCTGACTAAACGCACAAACACAAAGCTCTTATTGTTTTGACTCTACGAGTCAATGAGAGCTGACAGGATGAAGTGTGAGTGGAGTACGTACTGTTGAGTGCTGATTTTGCCATCAGAGAGATCTTCACTCTGGAGCTGCTGGCTTGCTCTGTATTCCTCTAAATATTCTGCAGGAACATACGTGATTCTGCACACACACAATCACATGATTCACAAGCTTGTGATGACATTTGACTCATCAGACCTGTCATCAACACTCCCGGAATCAAACTTCAAAGGAGTCTTCCAAATTAAGTCCAATCCACAGCATTTGTGACTTAATGGCCACAGAAAATAGTTCCACTTGTTCTTCAATTTTTAACAACATTATGGATTGAAGCACATCTTGATTTTTTTCAACTTTATGGGTAATATCTAATATATTTTTGCCTATCTCTGCCCAAGGTGAAACCATTAATCAGTCAAGATTGTTAACAACAGCCGGTGTTAGTCCCACAACAAGACATTTATCTTTTTCTTTTGCATTACACCCAAAAATTCAAACCAAAAAAAAATCTGACTCAGCAGCGAGCCTGATAATTTAGCTTGAATTTTCATGTTTCCGGATCAGGAATCAAAACAGAAATCGTTTATTTGCTTCACCAATTGATTGTAAGTGAAGATGACAGATCTAATGGAGGAAAATCAAACCTTGTTTTGAACAATTCATGCATGCAGGCGCGAAATCAAGACATTAGGAGTCACGGCACATCGATGTGAATCAAATATTCATTATCCACACATTCAGTGGAAACGCTTCGTTAATGAACGAGAATCGATGGCTGGAAATCAAATCACTGACATGAGAGAGAGAGAGATGTTAGTCAAAGATGAACAACACAATACACACGATGTTAGGAGGAAATGACGGCCTGGAATGTTAACGATGAACGACAGCCTCTTGAGAACACGAATGCATGTTACCAAGGAAACAACGAGCTGCTCAAACGCTGCTTGATGAGGAAACGCAGCATCCTTGAGTTTGTCTGGAATGTGAGTGTTTAGCATTAGTAGGGTCAAACCTACTTTGCAGTACAAATAAAATCTGCCTTAAAATATTGGTTGAAATACCACAATTAAAACTGAAGTACTCTCCTATCCCAGGTTAATACAAAGATAAAACTATAAGTAAGACATTTGTAGGTTGACTTTCTCAAAAAGTGTAATCACTCTGGCAACAATCATTATTTTTGCAATTCTGTACTGTAGACCTCACACACTTCAGCTTTAAGCGAACACGGGGTGACTTCTGAGTCATTCACTACTTTGGTGTGAATAAATGTTGCCTTTTTTGCCATGTCCACTTCTTCTGAAATTAAAACCCAGCAATATATTGAGAAATATTGCATGTTTCTTCATTTTGTTTTTTAATTTTCCTGCTAAAATGTTCTAAAGAAAATATGCTTTCTGCCATTTATAATTTTTTTTCAGAAGTTAAGTCATTATAAATCACATTTCAAGAACAAATGTGTCCTGTGTGAATGGTTCCTTATGCATCATGTTAATTTCGTACAATTGTGCAACTAATAATAAAGCAATAAAGTTTACATTTCTGAGCTTGACTAGAGCATATTTCCAAAATGCTATACTTTTATGATCATAATGTCATCACAGAAATACACTATCATTCAAAGATTTTTAATGTTTTTGGAAGAAGTCTCTTCTGCTTATTAAGACTGCATTTATTTGATCAAAAATAAAGTAAAACAGTGAATTTGTGAAATATTATTACTAAATAAATAATTATAAATAACTGTTATATTTCAACATTTTAAAATACATTTAAATGTTAAAATATTTAAAATTTAGAATATTTTAAAAACTCATTTATTCCTGAATTTTCAGGATCCATAACCCCAGGCTTCAGTGTACTATCAATGTTCAAACCAACTGTGCTGCTTAATATTTTACCAATAATAGTTTAATAATTGTAACAGCATTTATATGTGAAATAGAAATCTTCTGTAATTAAATGTCCTTACTGCCACTTTTAATAAATTTAATGTATCCTTGTGGAATAAAAGCATGAATTTATTTCAATCAATCAACCCCAAACTTTTGAATGTCAGTGTAACTATGATCTTTGAGTTAGTTGTGTATTTGTTAATTTCTGCACTGGAATGCACATTTCCTGACATTTCTATATTTGCATAAAATTCTCTTTTAATTACAGCAATAGTTATTTCATATAACTGTGACAGGCCGGGTTATACCCTTTTATAGCAATATTTACTTTAATCCAATATATTAAATAGAATAAAATATAAACAATTACAAAAAGGTACTGCATAACAGAGATGACCCAATAATGCATTCAGCTGAAGAAAGAAACTCATGCAGGTTTGGATGAGTAAACGATGACAGAAGTGTTTCCAGTCTTTGCGATTAGAAGAGAATGGAAGCAGGGCTGCGGGCGGCCCGAACAATCAGATTCTTTTGGATAAACCTCCGCAGCGACAGAACCGAATGAGCGCAAGCAGGGAGTGAGGACAGACAGCGTGATGAAGGCAGTACTCACACAGAGACGGGGCTCAGCTCTTCCCCCGCGGCACCTGTGGATCTGGAAATGTGAAGAGCAGTTTACGGACACAGACGCCGCTGGCAGCGGGATGCAAAATAAAGCGACTTACTGCAGCTAGAACAAGCTTTCTGCTGCCAGACGGCGTCTGGATCACCGTTGGGCACTGATAAGCCTTGTTTTATGAAGGTCTGTTTATCCTTTTATTGTGAATGTAAATTCTGAGTTCTGCTGAGGTTGATGGCTCTATTAAATTGGCAGCACTCTTAAAATACACCCTGACCATACATAAAATCCATTATAACAGATTTTTCTTCCATTGGAAGGACTCCAGCTTAAAGCACCACCAAAATGTAATCGGGCTGACAAGCTAGATGCACTGTAACATCCAAATATGTTTGGGGTCGGCAAGATTTTTTAATGTTTTTGAGGAGTCTCTTCTATTTATTTGATTTAAAATTTGATTTTTTACAGTTCAAAACAACTGTTATATATGTGAACATCTGTTAAAACGTAATTTTTTCCTGTGATCAAACCTGAATTTTCAGCAATATTACTCCAGCCTTCAGTGGCTGTAATTATCCATGTGTCAACACAAACAAACAATAACAGACCATCTGATTTGTGTGTGAGAAGTTAAATCACACGTGTGTGTTTGTATGCGCATCTCACCCTAAGTCTGGTCCGATCAGAGAGTGTCTGCGCAGCATGGCTCGCGCCTGAGCGTTGGTCAGATTCCCTGTTGGTTCTCCATTGATGGCCAGAATCAGGTCCCCGACCCCGAGCCGGCCGTCCCGGCTGATGGAGCCACCGTGAATGATGCTGCGGATCAGCATACCGGGCCCGTCCTTCAGCGCGCACACCGTCATACCTGAAACACAAACAATGGGAGACGTTTGTCTCTGTTTTAATGCAATGCCAGCTTCATTGGCTGTTTTCATGGCAAGAAATCTACATTTAAAAACCTACATCAAGTTTTTAAAATTTACTTTAGATAAAAATTCTAAAGTGATTTCAGGGCTGATTCTGTTAAAAATTGATGCAGTGTGTTTGTAGAGTAATATCATTACTTAAGTGACCATAAACCAGCAAAATGTAATAAAATATGTTTGAGAGATATTGGAACTTATTATTGGACATTGTATATATGTGAACCCCATCGACTACTAAAAATAAAGACTTTTCATGTGATGTGATTACGTCACTGGAAAAATCACATTCTGTCCTTACAAACAAAGCAGCATGAATTAAATTAGCTTTTGATAATTTAATCCAGTGTTATTTTAGCATTATTTAAATAGTATTAAAGTATTTATTAATATTTTGAATGGGCTTTATGTCTATACTTTTCGTTTTCATTTTACATAAAATAAATGATTTAACTAAAATTTACACTGATTGATATAACTAATGTTAATACACCAAATTACTAAAAATCTCTTCTGTACCTTAATTCACTTATAATCACCATAAAAACTCATGTGGTAAAGCTTTTTCAAAATATATTTATTTATTTATTTATTTAAAGCTTTTTCACAATTTATTTATTTGTTTGTTTTAATGCCATATCAGCAGCAATGGCTATATTCATGCCAAAATCAACAACATTAAAGCCTATTAATATGTAAAAGGTGCACAGTGTTTTTAGGTACAAATACAAAACACTATCGTATTAACAAATATGACACTAAATAATGCATATTAAAAAAACATTAATTTAACAATATTTGATGTGATATAAAACAATGTACATACCTAAAAAAGACCAATTATTTAAATTAAGTGAAGTGTCCAATTTTGTTTTTTTTTTTAACTGTAAATTATTGCTGACTTTTTTTACTTCCAAAACCTGTACATTTAATAGTATTTTACTATAAAATTATATAGTGATATATTACTAAAAATAAGTATATAGACTGTATTTTTAGTAATTCAAAATAAATGTTTTTGTCATTTTTATTAGTTCCTTTATTTATTACTAAGCTTTAATTTATTTCAGTTTTAGCCATTTTAGTACTTAAACTTAAGCAGCATTTCTAATTTTCATTTAAGTTTTTTAAGTTTCATATAAAAATATTAAATATTTCATATAATCATATAAAATTTAACTGATTTAAGCTTTATTTCAACTAGCAAAATCATTGTAGATTTAGTTATCAATAACACCATTGATAGTTGTTTTTTTTTTTTTTTTTTGGTTTAAAATTCAAAGAAACTCAACACAGAAACAATTTTATGGCTATACATTACATTTTCACCTATGACACCTATTTATTCCCAGACAAATGTATTGTTTTTTTGTTTTTTTTTTTACAATTATTTTAGAGTTGATATTTGAGCATATTTCATTTTTAAATTAAATACAAAATTCGACAGGTGCCGTTTCAAAAATCTATTTTTAATATACTTTATGTTGTGCTGTATGCATGAGAACACATTTACAGGTTATTCATGCTAAAAAATAAAAAGTATCACTAAATATAAATTAAGTAAAATGCAGACACAGACATTATAGTAAGAATAATGAACATATACTCTGCTCCTATAGAGGTGGCACTGTAGTTAAAGTTTAAAATGGATTTTTCCCAGATATATATGTGTGTGTTGTGTATTTTTATGTGTATTAGAGTATTGCATGGTTATCTTGGTCTCCCATGAGGAGCACTTAGTAGTGGACGTTAAGTCAGCGTTGTAAAAAATCATCTGCCAGGAACTTAAATGCACTTTAATTTGCAATTTTCTAGATCAAGAATGGGAGTCCATTAACACCTGTGACAGTAAAGATGAGTCCGGATCTAAAGCAGTGTTAAGCAGTCTCAAATGAATGCCAGATTTCCCTCTGCTGAAATTTTAATATCCTAATAGCGTATATTGGCAAAGCAGACTGCGTTCAATTGCTGCTCCGGGATAAAGTCGGCCCTAACTGCTGCTGTACAGTCCCACGGCCAAATCCACATCTTAATCATTAGTGAAATGCAAAACAGCAGCTGGGGAAAACCTCTCATTCCATCATGTACCACATTTATGCAGCAAGAAATGTTCCCTTCATACTGTCCAATTTTAAAGTGAGGTCACATTCACTTTTGCACAAAACTGTACTTGCAGATAATATAATATTAATGAAATAAAAGGCCAGTTAAGTGACTTAAAAAGACACTTTTATGACTGTTACTTACCATTTTTAAAGTACAATACTTGAGTATTATACTTAAGTATAATGTTTAATTTAAACTTTTATTTTAGTAATTATGAAATTACTCATGTTTCAACTGATAAAAATACTTAGATATAATACTTACGTATTGTACTTAAGCATAATGTTTAATTTAAACTTTCATTTTAAGGTGCACTCTAAATAACCACATTAAAGCGTATTTTAGTGAATAAATGCTTGTCAGTAAATTCAGCAGTACACAAAGTAATTATGAAATTACTAATGTTGTCAGTTGATAAAAGTACTTAAGTACAGAACTTAAGTATAATACTTAAGTATAATGTTTAATTGAAACTTTTATTTTAAGGTGCACTTTAAATAACAGGTTTAAATTTTTTAAATTAAAAATCACATTAAAGTGTATTTTAGTGAATTAAAGCTTGTCAATAAATTCAGCAGTACACCAAGTAATTATGAAATTGTTACTCATGTTTCAACTGATAAAAATACTTAGATATAATACTTAAGTATTGTACTTAAGTACAATGTTTAATTTAAACTTTTATTTCAAGGTGCACTTTAAATAATAGTTTTAAATTTTTTTATTGAAAATCACATTAAAGTGTATTTTAGTGAACAAGTGCTTGTCCGTAAATTTAGCAGTACACCAAGTAATTATGAAATTACTCATGTTGTCAATTGATAAAAAAAATAACTAATTAATAAAACGAATTAATCATAATTTAATTGCATCTAACATTAAAATGTGCAATCACATACATTTTTACACAAAATCTCAAAATTAATGCAGAATAAAAACATAAAAAGGTTATATTTTACACATTTGTTTAAATGTGCCTTAATGCTAAGTAATATAAATGAAGGTAAAAATGACAGATAACAATACTGATACTGATACTTCACTTAAACTGATTATTTTTTAACTATATTTTTTATTCTGTTTTGAAATCAACACATAAAATGGATAAATATTAACACTATAGTAAAGTTTGTGCCAAAATATACAACCTAACCTATTACAGAACATTAAAAAATATTAAGACTTTTTATTTAAGTGAGCTTAAAACAATCTTCACATGAATTCATTATAATTGTGTTAAACAATATATAAATCACAAAAACTAATGTCATTTTTGACAGCCCTTGAAATGACATATAAAATGTACCTAAGTCCTACTTCAGTGGGTCAGCTAATTGCATTTAATATAAATTTAAACTGTAATACGTTCATTTAAATTGCAGTTAACATGCACTTAAGTGTCTAAAAAAAACATAACATTCAGTTCAGACTTAAGTATATTCTTTTAAAGTATATATTAGCTACTATTTTTTAAAAACATGCTGTACTTCTGTTTCTCGAACACATTCCCTTTGTCATACCTAGACTGGCATTGCCCTTGACCACAGTGATGGTCCTCTCGAAGCTGCTCCCCGCGGCGGCATTCAGCTGCTGCGCCTCATCTGCGGGTTTATCTGGAAGAACATCCTCCTCCTGTGAGGAAAACAGGTCAGAATCCGCATCAAAACGACATCAAAGACTGAAGTCAAGGACACAGAGTGATGAAAGAGGTCAGCAGGATGAAGCGGGATTTTGAGGGTCTATGGGGAAGCAGGAAGGATGGGAACAGATGAGTGATACTACAGGAAATTAGTCATACTATGTGAGAGCTGCTTGACTGAGAAAAACTTGGTCTGATGACTTACTGCTAGTAAGATATTTTGAGCGGGTTCAACTGTAAACTTATAATTCCAATATTTGAAAATGCACATTACAAGTGACCCAAACCCAAAAAATGGAGTTCGTTTAGCAGTATTTAAAGCGAATTGACACCACGATCATAAGCTGCTGATGTGTAATACTGCATAATGCAATTTCGGAACAGACAATACATGAAAGATAATGTTCAAATGTCCTGTGGGTAGGACGAACATCTGCAGTTTCCCTTTCACAATGTGTAAGCTGATTTATATCCACAATAAGAGTCAAATCAGACGCAGATAATCTCCTGATAAACAGCTCCGTTAATGACCTGCTGAAGTGCAATAATGGGAGAGCGGTTCCTGACGAGAGGCAGGGGAACGTGTTTGTGAATGTAGCCGTGATTCATACAGCTGTAATTGAGTTCGCTCGCGCAGAATGATTCAAGAGGGACCGAATCGCTCGCCTATGAATCTGAGCAGAGACCTCCCAGAGCAGCAGCCATAAAAACGCAAATAAACGCACAACTGATGGGACTCCAAACAATATAGCCGCAAATTACAGCACAGAGAGCAGTCGGGCCTGTGGCACGCCGGTCTGGAACAGTGGGAGTGAATGAGGCTGTTCAGCAAATGACATGTATCAGACGTTTATTTAGGACACAAACTGGTAAGATTTTTCTAGGATCAGTTTTTTCCTTTTATTATCACTTTTACTGTTTTCCCTCATTATTACACCTTATTATTTAAAATGCCACAGGGTAAAAATACATGTTTTTTATTTTTAAAATTATGCATTATGGTAAATTCACCTGCTATTGGCGGAAGTAGCAAATTTAGGAAAATTTGGACTTTTTATAAGCAGCTTCAGATGACAACACTCAGTTTGGCGTATTTGTTCATTTTCATTATTTTATTAGTTTATTATAACTCATTATCACTATATTATTTTTCTTTCTTTCTCAAGACTTCTAAAACTTACAGCAGTGAAAAAGAAGTGCACCAATTGTACTGAATGTGCACTTGTAGGGTATTTAACATATTACAAGTATACTTTTACCAAAACTGCAGGTGCAGATAATATAATATTAATAAAATAAAGGGCTTGAGCACAAAAGTGACTTTTGTAATAATGTCAAAAAAGCTTTAATTTAAGTTACATATTAAAGCTGTCATACCCCTGTGGACTGTTTTTGTGCTTTTCCCCTTGTATGCCCTTATTTGGTCCTTCCTGTTCCGTTTTTCAATTCTTACGTCACTGTTTGATCGTTCGCACCTGTCTCCCCCTGATTGGTCTGTGTATTTAAGTTCGGTTGTTTTCACAGTTTGGTTGTCGGTTATTGTTATTGTCATGCTCAGTCTGTTTATGTCACTCCCGTTTATTCTAAGTCTTGTCGTGTCTGTTTACATTGGATTCCCTGCTGTTCCTGTCCATTCCTGCTCGATGTGTGGATTATTTAATAAATGTGCATGTTCTGTATCCCCCTCGTCATACTCCTCATTCCCCGCACACCACGCTGTGACAAAAGCATGTTTTAAAAAAATACACTTGTTTTGATATGTTGACTAACATGCTAAAGCACATGTAAAGTACTTGATTATCATTTAACTTTAATGTGTTATTCAGTATTACACATTTTTACAACAGTTCATCCCTTTAACTGTCATCACTATTTCTGAACATAGATGTGAAAGTGCACTATCCAAACCTAAATTGTTATAATTCATAAACAAATACATTTTCTAATATGATTTTGAAGTACCATTTCCATGCCAACGCAATGTCAGATTTTAAAATGTGTTTCAAAGGATGAATTTTGAGGTTTTAAACTTTCAGTTGATATATAATTTGACATGACAGAAAAAAGGCAACGAAAAGAGACGTTTGGTGACAAAGGTCAGAACTCCTGTTATGATGTAGATTTTTGAGGCGCCCCCTTGTCATAAATTAACCTATTAGTGTTCCTAAATAATTTGTACCAAAAAACAGTGGTAAAATATCTATTTAGGAGTCTTAGACCTTTCCAACAACATATAGTTTGTCATGATTAGATTAGGACTGAACTGTGATATGTGACCCAGGACCAGAAAACCAGCCATAAGGGTCAGTTTTTTGAAATTGAGATTTATACGTTGTCTGAAAGTTGAATAAATAAGCTTTCCATTGATGTATGGTTTGTTAGGATAGGGCAATATTTGGTCGAAATGCAAATATTTGAAAATCTAGACTCTGAGGGTGAAAAAAATCGAAATATTGAGAAAATCGCCTTTAAAGTTGTCCAAATTAAGTTCTTAGAAATGCATATTAATAATCAAAAATTACTTTTTGACATATTTGCGGAAGGAAATTTACAAAATATCTTCATGGAACATGATCTTCTTTACTATCCTAATGAGTTTTGGCATAAAAAAAAAGATAATTTTGAAACATACAATGTATTTTTAGCTATTGCTACAAATATACCTGTGGTACTTCAGACTGGTTTTGTGATTCAGGGTCACGTATAGTAACGTAAACGTAGGCATCCCTCTGAGAAGACAGGTTAACAGGGTTAGACAGTTAAAAGGTTATCATAAATGCTTGTCAGTACATTCAGCAGTACTTTAACCATATTTCAAAGACAGAAGTAATTATGAAATGACATATAAAGATGTACTACTTGGGTCAAAAACACTCTAAAATTCAACTAAATGCCTTTAATATAGATTTAAACTATTACACATTTTCATTCAATTGCAATTAACATGCATTTAAAAAGTGTCTGAAAAATGACATTCAGTTCACAATTAAGTATATTCTTTTAAAGTATGTTATTCCTGTAATAAGTACTGTTATTACTGCTAAAGTGTACTTCTTTTTCACAAAGCTATTTAGAAACATTAAGTTACTTTTAAAAGTAACGCATTACAATATTACATTACTTCCTAAAAAGAACCTAATTATGTTAGTTACTTTTTATGTAAAGTAATGTGTTATGTTACTTTTGTGTTACTTTTTAAATCTGGGCAGGGCTTGCTGGTTTGTTTTTAAAATAAAATGTTCTATTTTGGGCAAATGTAAAAGCCCTTTCACACCAAAAGTGAAAGGCTGAAGTACAGTAGAACGCAGAAGAAAAAAGTTCAATACTCTTTAGCAATAAAAAAAGAAGAGCAAATGTTAGTTTATTTTGAGTATTTTTTGCTTATTAGTGTGGTTGAATTGGATCATCGAAGGTCAGCGGGAAAGACACTGGTTAATAAAATAGCATTAAACACATAAAGGATATCTGTATTATTTAACATGTTAAATTATTGCAGGTTTGCATCATATTCTAAATTGCATTTCACTGTTTTTCATTTTGAAGAATAGTGAATCTGTTTTTTGTGTGTGTGAGTGAGTGAGATGAATTAATGCATGTTCACATTTAGTCTAGAACTAAAGAAACATCTTACTCCTGATTTCTCTCAACATGGGGACAGGAGAGTTTTCAATCAATAAATGGAGGGGAAAAAAGTAACTGGTGTTACTTATTTGAAAAAGTAACTCTAAAATATTTTCTTGTAAATTAAAAAGTAACAAGTTACTTTACTAGTTACTAAAAATTAATCTGATTAATTTTTTATTAACTCACTTTACTAATAATGCGTTACCCCCAACACTGGTTTTGATAAAACAGTCTCAAAGGTGATTAAATCTGGGTAAGTGTACTAAATGATTTAAAGATTGTATTTGATTAGTCCGTGCAAAGCCAAAATGTAATTTGATTGCTTGAAATGTGCATGTTTAAATGTGACTGGTTGCTGACTCTGTTTACCTTCGGTGTGGAGGCGGGTCTGTTCATCTGATAGGTCAGATCAGCACTGCAGATACTGCCGTGTTCAGCGATCATCGACTGCAGCATCTCGTCCTCTTCCTCCTCCAGAAAATGACGATCAAACGCCTTTTCGTCAGACAGGTCTAAATCACTAGAGTCGATCTGAAAGAAATATTGTGTAGGTGAGAATAATAATAAAGTCAGAGAATGATCTTTTTTTGTCTTCAAAAGGCCACAATAAATGTGCTACACTTTAAATAATTTGTTAGGATAACCCCCACAAAAATCATCATGGACTTCGAAATATTCGTTCTGAATTTCACTTTCATTAAATTTTCAGTGATGCCGTGTGTGTCTTGCTAACTTTGGACTAAAATGTTTTTTATTCATCTAAAAAAAATGGTACCTATAAACGAGGAAAAAATAGGTGCCACAACAGATTCATATGGAAAATATATAGAATATATTTTTAGGAAAATAATTTTATGGTAAAGAGATGCATAATTATTCTTCAAAAAGTGTCTTTTTGAGTTCCACAAAAATAAATAATTAAATAAGTTCTTTGCAAAATGTGGAGTCATATGTATGAATATGAATTTCTTCATTTTGGAGAATTTCTTTATGTAAAAGAGTTGCATAAATGAAATACCCTTCAAAATTGATTTTGCAATATTCTTTCTGAACAGTTGATTTTCAATGATGCCACTTGCTAAGCTTGGACTAAAATATTCAAAAGGTTGTCTGTCTCCAATAAACGCTTAACATATCATTGCTCCTATAGAACGTTGCACTAATAACATGCTTTGCACAGGAAAGCTTTGCTTGTGTTTTATGAGCACTGACCACTGCAGGCTCAGCGCGGAACACAACTTGATCCTCCTCATCCTCACCATCACAGCCCTCCATCAGCAGCAGAGCCGAGAAGATGAAGGACGAAGAGCCATCCTCATCCTCAGTCTGTGAAGACAGGGAAGTGTCACCTCTCTAAACATGTGACCATCCATTCTCTGATCATGAGCAGATCACACTGGGTGTTATGACCACAATCTGGTACGACTAACTGTATTTCATTAGTAACTGAATATACTCTAATAAAATTGGCCTTTTTCAGTAAAAAAAATAAAAATAAATGACTGAAAATAAATGCCAGCATCCATAAATATTAAATAAAGTTACAATTTTTCAGTTAATTATTCCTTAAATCTTTGTTAAATTAAAGTAATATATATGAATCAGGGTTTCTGCAGGTTTTATGAAGGTAAATTTGAGATTTTTTAAAGACCTTTTTAAGACCAACTAAAGAAAAGGTAAGGAAAAAAAATGAAGGGAAAACAATACAGCAATATGTTCTCTAAGTATAGTTCGAGTTTTACTTTTTACTTTCAAAATAGCAGCAATTCAGCGTCTAGCAATTGTTTGTTTTTCGTTCATTTCAGTTTTCCCTCTTTTCTCTGCTTTCCTTTGGTAAAAGCGGCGTGCACATTTTACTTTCACTTTCAAATTAGCGGCAATTCAGCGTCTAGCGATTGTTTGTTTTTGGTTAATTTTGGTTTTCCCTCTTTTCTTTGCTTTCCTTTGGTAAAAGCGATGTGCACATTTTACTTTCACTTTCAAATCAGCGGCAATTCAGCGTCAAGCAGTTGTTCGTTTTTGGTTTCTTTGAGTTTTCCCTCTTTTCTTCACTTTCCTTCAGTTTTAAGTAGCTGTAAAAGCGCTGTGCGCATTTTTACTTTCACTTTTAAATTTTAAATTAAATTAATGTAACATAAACTTTTATTAACAAAACGAATAAAAATACACCATGTTATATATGGCTAATATAAAATAATAACTTACACAAAGTTTAAATAGGTATACAAAACTGAAAATCAGTAAACACTGTGTAACCAAATAAATAAGAAACATAGAATGTTTATTAGCAAAACGAATAAGAAAGCTTGGAAGCACGGCATACACCTTTATGTTTTATATACATATATATATATAAAAATACACAGTTTAAATAAATAAAAATTAGCCAAATAACCAAATAAATATGAAACTTCCACTATCACGTCAGATAAATGGCAGAAGTCAGCAGGCTTTTAAAAATCCAAAATATTTTTACAACGGGCGCTTTTGCATTTTGTTTTGAAACTCTTCCGCATGGTCTTGTCTTTCTCTTTTCTTGTCAGTCAGCTCAACTCTCTTCAGGTGATAAATGAAATCTGATCTGTGATGTGACTGTCGTTCAGCACACTGCACTGAGCAGCAGCATTCCGTTTTAATTGTATTTTCTGTTCTCTAACTGAACTAAATGATTTTTATTACTAAAAAAAACATAACGACAAGTTCTTCTTCGAGTGACTGACAGATGAAGCAGCACATGTCGCCATCTACCGCGTATTGTTTAATGAATATTGAGAGACCTAAGCCATGTAGCACAGAAATTATGCTTTCGCTTCACTTTAAAATGAAACACGAGGAAACAATCCCTCACTAAAATGAATGCCACGATCATATGAATTTAAGACTTGCTGCTCTGATTTAACTCCTTTTCAAGGCCTTAAAAGTGATTTAAGACTTTTTAAGTCTTTTTTAAGACCCGCAGAAACTCTAATGAATTGCTAATTTTTATTTTGAATTGCTTATTATTCAGTTTGTTGAAATGTATAAAGAGTAACATAAATATCTTGAACTGTTTGAGACAAGTCTACTGTTTTTTTTTTTTTTTTTTTTATGATGCTTTATGCAATAATGTAAAGCAGTACTGCATACTGATGCTGTGCAGATATACAGTGTATATTTTCTGTGCTACAGCAGAATCTCATTTCATCATAATACCCAGCCCAGGATCAAAATAAAAGACTGATTTGATTTGATTTGGTTAGAATAATCATTTTGCATGTTAGTAGTGCAAGGTTGGTTAGCGAGCTGATTCGTTTGTTTGTCATTTTTGGCATCATTAAAAATCGTTGATTGCATCAAAGATTTGACATGTAATGGTAAACAGGAAAAAATGCTTTGTCTGTTCTTTATTCCGCTTCTTGGAAGTGAGTCATTTGAACCACATTAAAAGGTGATGTTACCCTATCGCACTTGAGAGGGCAGAACAAAAGCGTTCGGCACGCTCATGCAGTCTAAAGGCCTCTCGTGAGATTAAATCTTCAGAAAAAAGGGCCTGATCAGATGACCTGCAGTGCACTTGACAACCCACCACACACGCTCCAAACCTCAAGGCCTCAGAGGAGAAAAAGAAGGAAAAATGCCAAAATGTGCACACAATCCCAGAATAATGGAGCCGAGATAACAGCCTAGGAAAGTTGAAGAGGTTAAGATAAACTACAGCCCCTGAGAGCTCTTCACAAAGATACAGACACGCTCCTCCAAGAAGATTTCATTTCCTGAGGCCTTAAAGGACTACAGACCCGCGTCATGAAATATTCAAAGAACCTGCGAAGGAATCCCGTTACTGCAGCCACGGGTTTCAGTAACACAAAATCGTGCAAAGAAAAAAGCTGCTTTAGAAAGTAGAGGCTAGTATTTCTTACGGGCAGTGGTTTGGCCACCCCGATGCGGACGGCACCCATGTTCGCTCCCTTCAGAGCCTGCACAGCTTCCTCCAAACTGGCGCTCTCCAGGTTGATGTTGTTGACATACATGAGACGGTCTCCTGGCAACAAGCGTCCGTCTCGCTCTGCTACGCCGCCGGGAACTAACGACCTAATCACAATCACAGTCTTAAGCGGGTCCATTGGGTCCTGTACACATATAAACACACATACACACACACATGCAAAGTGAGTATAACATTATCAACATTATCAGTTTTTACTTTATTTCAATGGGCCTCATTAGACATTCTACTAGCTACAATTACTTTCCAACTAAATCTCATTATTTTGCAACTACATCAAATAACTTCCATTAACTTGCAACTATGTCACCTAACTCACATCAGTTTTTAAATTGTCAACTAACTCACATTATTTGCAACTACATGTGAACTAACTTGGTTAATTTGCAACTACATGTCAACAAACTCTCATTAATTTGGAACTACATATGAACTAACTTATTTATTTGCAACTACATGTCAACAAACTCTCATTAATTTGCAACTACGTGTCAACTAACCTGCGTTCATTTGCAATTACATATCAACACACTCTCATTATTTTGCAACTACATGTGAACTACCTTGCGTTAATTTGCAACTACATGTCAACAAACTCTCATTAATTTGCAACTACATGTCAACTAACCTGCGTTAATTTGCAACTACGTCAACTAACTTGCGTTAATTTGCAACTACATATCAACAAACTCTCATTAATTTGCAACTACATGTCAACAAACTTGCGCTAATTTGCAACTACATGTGAAATAACTTGTGTGAATATGTAACGTCAAAAACTCCCATTTGCAACTACATGTCAACTAACTCTCATTAATTTGCAACTACATGTCAACAAACTCTCATTAATTTGCAACTACATGTGAACTAAATTGTAAAAATAAACTCCAATTAATTATTTTTTTTTGCACACAACGACAACAAACATTCAGCACAACCAGTGTAGTCTGATTAACAAATAGACAACTTTATCTTTCATCTGCCAGTTCTGTCAATCAGTAAAAAAGTGCTCCTCCCATTCTCATGTGATGCTCTAAATTTAGAAAGGTCCTCCCACTTTCTCACCTGATAATCCAGAATGCTAAAGCCCAGTCCGCTCTCTCCTTTCTCTAGTTCGATATCCTGAATCTCTGTTTCCCACATCGCTAACGGCGTTCCGGTGGGCTCCTCAGTCACATGATCTTTCAAGATGTCCTCTGATTCGCCAGAGATCAGGAAATCCTCAAACTCACCCGGCACCTACACAAACAAGATAAATATAACATTTCATTCTTATAAAATCCCTAATAATTGTTCCGAAGCATAAACCTTAATTTAACGTATGTAACACGGCGGATGCAAAACGTACAGCTTTTATTGATGGCTAAACCATGTCATGCATTTGAGCATGAAGGTCTGTCCTCTGAGAGCCACTCGATGTGTTCAGAGATTATAATGTGCACTGTAATCTGATATAATCCCAACAAAGGAAAGTCTGACTGAACTACTCAGGCTCGTTTAACTCGCTCATGGAAAACAAGAACTTTATCACTACAAACGAATAATTATAAGCATTTGGGGAAATCAAGTGTCCTTCCAACAAAAGTTATTTAAATGAATGTTCATTTATATTTATTGTAAATTATTTAATTATTTAATTTACATTGAATAATAATTACATTTCCTATTATTTTTATTTAATTAAATAAGGTTACTATTTAAATTATTTATTATTATGTAATTTATAAATAAACTTAAATATTATAAATAGAGATTCCTATAGGAGTTATTTCAACCATTGATTATTATTGTCATTTAACATTTCTAGAAATACTCTATATTGTCTACTGATAACAATATGATAACATAATAATTATTGTTATAATTAAATGTATGAAAGAAACTATACTTAGAGCAGTTATACAAAATTATATACATTTTACTGTATTTGAATTTCATTGGTATAGATAAATTCATATTAATAAAAGACTGATTGCACATTAACCTTTACATATTTTATTGTACATATTAAATCTAAACAAGATTTGATATTTAGTGAACAATTTAATGTACCTGAACTTTGGAATTGGCGGCCACATCCTCTAGCTGTGATTGGTCAGTCTGGCTGTCAGTCATTAGAGGGGCGGATCTACAGCAGACCATGGTCACAGAAACAGGAAGTTCTTTCAGAATGTCAACAACCTCTTTATGAGTCTCTCCTCTGAGGGGAATGCCATTCACCTGAACAAACACACGCAAACGTATAAATATATGAAAATAATGAAGAGATACTGTTTTCAACAACGATAATAATCAGAAATGTTTCTTGAGCAGCAAAACAACATGTTAAAATGATTTCGGAAGGATCATGTGACACTAAAGACTGGAGTAATGATGCTAAAAATTCAGCGTTGATAACAGGAACAAATTTTTTACCATAGTAAACAGCAATTTAAATTTAAATTTATAAGAATATTTCATGATATTACTGTTTGTCCTGTATGTTTGATCAAATAAATCCAGCTTTGGTGGGCATTAGAGACTTCTTATTGGGGCACATTTTATATGCACATTGGTGGTGGGTTGTTTCCGATGGATGTGTTTTACCTCTAGCAGTTCGTCTCCACTACAGATTTTTCCCGATCGCCCAACAGGTCCCTCAGGAAGCACTGAGCGGAGGATGTGACTGCCAGCGCACACGTCCAGACTGATCCCTAAACCGCTGTTCTCACTGAACTTCTCAACTTGAGCCACCTGAACACACGTCAACACAGAATCACATCACAAACTTTGAAAATCCCTCATTCACTTGCTGTAGCATGAAACACATGTCGTCTCCTTCAAACAAATTCAATCTATTCATTCCACATATACAAATAGATTTTGATGTTAGTAGGAATAATCATTCGGTAGTAGCAGTAATCAAATTATGATACAAAAAATATTTAAACAAACATGCTTGGTATATTGTGCACTGAAAATACACCCAGTAAACCAGGAAAATGATTTAAGAAAGTAAGTCGATAAATTATTGTTGACATAAAGTGTTTCTGTGATTTTCCTCTAACAAGGTCAGCTGCAATATTCTTAAAAATCACAGAAATAGAAAAGTCTTTATAGATCATTAACAAACTATGTTTGCTTTTAGAATTTAACTGAAAAGGAAATAGTTTTGTATTCACTTTGAATACAGCTTTGTGAAAGAAATGTGCTTAAATGTGCACATGTCGTGCACTTCAAATCTTAAAAGTACATTTAAAAAGCTGTACTTATAGATCATGTAATATTAATGAAATAAAAGGTCACTTAAGTGAATTAAAGAGAGATACTTTCATGACTATATTCCTTAACACAATATTTTCAATATTATATTTAAAGTTAATATGCTTAAATATTACTAATGTGTTATTAGAAATATAAACACTTGAAATACAATTCCCAGTACAAATGCATTAAAATATATTTTATTTTAGCATAAATGCTTGACAGTACATTCACCAGTACTTTAACCATATTTCAAAGACAATAAAAGTAATTATGAAATTACATATAAAGGTGTACTTAAGTCCTATTTAAGTTCAAACTTAAGTTCAAATAACTGTAGTTAATATAAATTTAAACTTTGATACATTTTCATTTAACTGCCGCTACTATGCAAATAAGTATCTGAAAACACTACACGTTACACTTAAGTTGATTCTTTTAGAATATATTATTTCTGTAAGTTTGCTAAAGTTGAATTGGTTTTGTTTTATTGTGTAATTGTGTGAATTTTTGTGCGTGACTGTGATGATATTATTTAAAATGTTAAATACAAAACATTAGTCTTGCTAACACAACAAGGAAGCTGGCAGAGATTTAACTCCAAATCTATAAAAAAGAGAAAGACATGAACCGTTTCTGAATTCAATTTCATAAGTGCTGACCGGTTAACTACACATAATAAAAATCTACATATAAAAATCAGTCACATTTCTGATCTTTGAACTGCAATGACAGAGACGTGACCTGTCACTTCTTATTTACATTCTAACAAAATATAGATATTTTTTGGAAAACTCTTTTTTTTTTTTTTAAGTGTTTGTCTTGATGGCAAAATTGGGGACAGCAAATGAATGACAAATTGTACATATGAAAAGTTTATTTGCAAAAACTGCTAAAATTTTTTTTTTTTTATTTTTATGGTGTTCGTTAGCTGTATTTTTTAGTTATTTTTTAGTTTAATCAAAATGACCCAACTGCAGTTAGTGAAAAATGTAATCACTTATTTGATCTGTATAGGGAACAAGCCCAACAACATTAATTATGAAAAGTTCATTGCAGAGAGTAATAAAAAGTACAAATGCATTATTTTTTTTTTCTTTTAAATCACTGAAAAACTGAAAAAAGAGTGTAAACAGTAAAAACGATTTGTAAATGTTTCAATATTCAAATACTTTTTAATATAAAGCATTTTTAAATAGTATTTAAAATTTTATTTACAATTTGGAAAAAAAAAAAAACACATTTACTTGTAAACAAAACAAAGATTCCCGGAGTATGTTTTACAAGAAAATACTCTAGTATTTCAGTATACACCGCTTCAGTGTAGGATTTACTTTTCACTCGGAAAGATAGCTAGTGAAATTCAGAAATTATAACAAAGAAACTGCAAATGACATTAAATTAAACATGAAATTTTGAAGAAGTTTGTTCTAGTAGTTTGAAGAAATTAGTATTTTCTTGTAAAACATACCCCAATAATTTTTGCTTTATTCACAATTAAAAAAAAATCTTTTACAGTGTACTTGGTTTTAAAAAAGATCTTCTAATTAAAAGGTGAAGCATAAAGGAGTTACTCACAATGACTTCACTGCAGACGCCGAGCTCATTCTGCCACTTCTGCATTAGCTGGTGTTCCTCCTCAGAGCTCAGCTTCACAGCACCTGAGAGAGACATGACAGCATTACCCGCCGCTCTCTGCGAGTCGATTCTCTGATATCAGTTGTGAAATGACAAACGTCTCTCACCGTCGCGTCTTTCTGCAGCTCTGATGGGCGAAACGGTGACAGACTGAGGTTTGGCGTTTTCCTCTGGAGTGAGAAACACTCTCTCATCTAGACATGAAAACACAGGGGCATCAGTGATGTGCACGTCCGCTGGATTGAACTCTCCTCATATAATAACAGGCTTCATGGGACTGTGATGAAAGGATGAGTGAGGATTTTGACTCTAAATATGGTGCAGCGGTTTTGGGACTGACACACACACACAAAGGATCCACCAAACTTTCTCACTGTCTCTCTTATTGAGTTAAACTCAGATTTCAGCTCTGGCTTTACATTTATCTTCAAGTATTCTCTCTATCTTAAGGTATTTATTAGGAAAAGATTTTAAAAACACCCCAGGATTTGCACAAACGTGTAGCAAACAACACTGTATGGAATATCATATCCCACAAAGTAGTGTGTTCAGCTTGAGCTTGCATTTCAAGTGTGATGAATGAATAACAGAGCTCTCTTTTGTCATCATTATGTGAGCAGATTGCCAAAGTTATTATTACACATATAGTTATACAAAAATGAATGCAAAATAACCGTTTTAGCTAGTTCCAGGTTGATAAGGGAACACCGATTTTGTTTGAAAGTTTTATTGCCTAATGTTTAAGCAAGTGTTATAGTTAAAACTTCTAAAATAAACTAAAAATTTATTAATTGAAATAAAGCTAAAATAAAATAATAAAATATTATATAAAAAAGAAATCTTGCCTTTGCAACTAACTAAAATAAATTCAATTAAGTTTAAAAAAAAATAAAAAAATCAAATAAAGTTAAATAGAAATATAAAAAACTGATAAAAATGATTTTACATTACAAAATTAATCACACTCAAATTGAAATAAAAATCAAAAGTGAAAATCTAAAAATAAAAGCTACTACTATAAAATATGACTTAAAATACGATTATTTCAATGAACAAATTTCAGAAATGTAAGACTTTTTAAGACCACCTTAAAGGGAATAAGTAATGCAGATATTATTATTATTATTATTATTATTATCTATATACACTGACCAAATTATAAACGCAACACTTTTGTTTTTGCCCCCATTTTTCATGAGCTGAACTCAGAGATCTAAGACTTTTTCTATGTACACAAAAGGCCTATTTCTCTCAAATATTGTTCACAAATCTGTCTAAATCTGTGTTAGTGAGCACTTCTCCTTTGCCGAGATAATCCATCCACCTCACAGGTGTGGCATATTAAGATGCTGATTAGACAGCATGATTATTGCACAGGTGTGCCTTAGGCTGGCCACAATAAAAGCCCACTCTAAAATGTGCAGTTTTATCACACAGCACAATGACACAGATGTCGCAAGTTTTGAGGGAGCGTGCAATTGGCATGCTGACTGCAGGAATGTCCACCAGAGCTGTTGCCCATGAATTGACTGTTCATTTCTCTATCATAAGCCGTCTCCAAAGGCGTTTCAGAGAATTTGGCAGTACATCCAAACGGCCTCACAACCGCAGACCACGTGTAACCACACCAGCCCAGGACCTCCACATCCAGCGTCTTCACCTCCAAGATCATCTGAGACCAGCCACCAGGACAGCTGCTGCAACAATTGGTTTTCATAACCAAAGAATTTCTGCACAAACTGTCAGAAACAGTCTCAGGGAAGCTCATCTGCATGCTCGTCGTCCTCATCAGGGTCTCGAACCTGACTGCAGTTCGTCATCATAACCGACTTGAGTGAGCAAATTTTCACATTCTATGGCACTGTGGAGAGGTGTTCTCTTCACGGATAAATCCAGGTTTTCACTGTACAGGGCAGATGGCAGACAGCGTGTATGGCGTTGTGTGGGTGAGCGGTTTGCTATTGTCAATGTTGTGGATCGAGTGGCCCATGGTGGCGGTGGGGTTATGGTATGGGCAGGCGTATGTTAGGGACAACGAACACAGGTGCATTTTATTGATGCCATTTTGAGTGCACAGAGATATCGTGACGAGATCCTGAGGCCCACTGTTGTGCCATTCATCCACGACAATCACCTCATGTTGCAGCATGATAATGCACGGCCCCATGTTGCAAGGATCTGTACACAATTCCTGGAAGCTGAAAACATCCCAGTTCTTGCATGGCCAGCATACTCACAGCATACTTGAGCATGTTTGAGATGCTCTGGATTGGCGTATATGACAGCATGTTCCAGTTCCTGCCAATATCCAGCAACTTCGTACAGCCATTGAAGATGAGTGGATCAACATTCCACAGGCCACAATCAACAACCTGATCAACTCTATGCGAAGGAGATGTGTTGCACTGCGTGAGGCAAATGGTGGTCACGCCAGATACTGACTGGTTCTTGGACCCCCGCAATACAGTAAAACTGCACATTTTAGAGTGGCCTTTTATTGTGGCCAGCCTAAGGCACACCTGTGCAGTAATCATGCTGTCTAATCAGCATCTTGATATGCCACACCTGTGAGGTGGATGGATTATCTCGGCAAAGGAGAAGTGCTCACTAACACAGATTTAGACAGATTTGCGAACAATATTTGAGAGAAATATGCCTTTTGTGTACATAGAAAAAGTCTTTGATCTTTGAGTTCAGCTCATGAAAAATGGGGGTAAAAACAAAAGTGTTGTGTTTATAATTTTGGTCAGTGTATGTTTAGCTCTTAAACAGTCCGTATGTTTTTATGGCTGTTAGAGATATTATATTCGCATTAATGTTATTAATTAATAACATCAATATGGAAATCAGCGTAGGAGTTGTAGTTTTGGGGCAAAACAAAGTTTTTTGATAAATATGTATGAAATATTAAGTCTGTAAAGTGTGGGTTTATTTTTTACATCACTAAATTTGCACTGAGCTCAGTGTTTGCATGTTTTTGTCTCTATTTCTTTACTTTCATATAAAAAGTCTCTGCTTTTGCAGTTTTCAATACACTTCTCACTATAAAACTGGTGAAGTGTAGTAAACCCCACAAAAATTTATGAAAAAGGTTTACAGGTTTAAGGCCACTCTGATTCACACTGAAGCACATGACTCATGCAGATTACACATTTATTTAATTAAATTACAGCCTTTTGCAGTTCAGTAATCGCACTAGGCCATATGATGGTGTGGATTTGATTGTACAACCCTACTATTAGCTACTTAAAATGGACAAGCCTATTTCTTTCTGCATTTGTCAAATCATTTCATGGAGTATTTAAACAGATGTGAGGCAGCTTCATTCGCAAATGCAAATTGTTTGTTACCATGCTTGGTGTTTGTTCGCTCTATTGTTGAGTTTTGGGATGCGCTGAGGGTGGGTGTGGCCTCCACGGTGACAGGTATGATTGGCGGACATGCATCCTCTGGTTTGAAACCGCGTCGGACGAGCTTCAGGTTCACAGTTTGACTCGTGTGTCGCAGAACTTCCACAGCCTGCTGGTTAGTGTAACCCTGGATATTCACACCGTCTACCTGCTCAAACACACATACACGCGAGTTTAGCCTTCAGTACACACTTCATTCTCATGCTGAGGTCATATACAACCCTTGACCCTTGACCCTTGACCCTTGAAGTCACTTTTGTGTTTGAAAGGATTACATTGTCATTCATTTTCAATGACCACGAATTTTGAATTTCAAGAATCAAGGATGTTACCTGGCAGGCAAATATTGGCAAAAATATAAAGTATTGTTGTAAAGAGCAAAAACAAAGTGCACATTTATAAAACAAAATAAAATAAATAAAATAAAATAAAATAAAATAAAACCTGAAGTAAATAAAAAATACTATATAATATTTGGGCAGTTACATACATTTGAAAAGCTTGTAAAGAGCAAAAACAAAAACTTAAAGTACACATGCAAATGATTAGCAATCTGATATGGAAACCATCAATTAGACTGAAATCAGTAGAGATTTCATTATCTGTCTTCTGTTGTTGAAATTCAGAGAAAAAACACTTCGTGATATCTAACTTTACCAATATACTTAATTTTGAACATTTCTCTTATGGGTCTCTCTAAAGACCCATAACATATATTTACACATGCACAATAACAATAATAGAAACACTTTCCCTGTCAGACTTTTGATTAGCGCTGCAACACAAAACATGTATAAACAAGAGTTTCATCTGACACTTTCTTTGTGAAATAACTCACAGCTATGATCTGATCCCCAACATGAATTCGGCCGTCTTGCTCCACGGCGCTGTCCCTCGAAATGCTCTTCACGAAGATCCCAGAGGGATCTGCAACAGGAAATTACAGTCAGCAAAGGTTAAACGCTGCCTAAAACGAATCACGCTAGAATGAGAATACGCTTCTGAGATGAAATCGGCCCAGAGTGAGAAAGAGAAACAACGTAAACAACAAGCCAATGTTGGTCAGGGATGGAAACAGGTTACAATTTCCTGTACATGAAGGCTTTACATTATAAAATCTCTGTTTAACAGAGCACTTTCCAGCTCGAAACACAAAACATCCCAACTTACACTGACTGAAACCCCTTATGAAAAAGAAGTACACTCAATTAGTTGTATTGAATATGCACTTGTAGTGTACTTCAGCTCATAAAAGTATAGTTTATTCATATTAAAATTAATTGTATTATATACTGTTTACATTAATCATGTTAGCAATGTGTTAATTCATGCTAGAAACATGCTAAAACATACTAAAGTCATGTTAAAACATGCTAAAAATGTGCTAAACCATGCTACCAACATGTTAAAACATGCTAGCAACACATTAAATCATGCAAAAGCATGCTAGCAACATGTTAGAAACATGCTAACAACATGCTATTCATGCTTACATCATGGTAGCAACATGCTAATGTTAAAAACATGCTAGCAACATGTTGAAAAATATGCTAATTATGTTAGAAACACGATAGTATTGTTAATCATGCTTACAATGGGCTATAAACAAGCTAATCATGTTAGAAACATGCTAGCAGTGTGTTAAAATGTTAAATGCTATAATTATGTTAAAACTAGCTATAATCTATCTAAAATTAACTGTACTACATAATATTTATATAATGTAATTAATCGGTTAAATCATGCCAGAAACATGGTAAAACATACTAGCAATGTGTACAATCATGTTAAAGCATGTCAGAAATGTGCTTAACCATGCTACAAACATGTTAAAACATGCTAGCAACACATTAAATTATGCAAAAGCATGCTAGTAGCATGTTAGAAACATGCTTACAACTTGCTAATCATGTTAACATCATGGTAGCAACATGCTACAATTATATTATAAACACGGTAATCAAGCTAACAATGAGCTAGACACAAGCTAATCATGTTAGAAGCATGCTAACATTGTGTTAAACCATGTTAGAAACATGTTAGCAATATTCTACATCATGTTAGAAACATGCTAGCAGTGTGTTAAAATGTAAAAAACATGTTATTAATCAGTTAAATCATGCCAGAAACATACTAAAACCTACTAGCAATGTGTAAAATCATGTTAAAACATGCTAGAAATGTGCTAAACCATGCTACCAACATGTTAAAACATGCTAGCAACACTTTAAATCATCTAAAAGCATGCTAGCAGCATGTTAGAAACATGCTAATCATGCAAACACATGCTAATGTAAGAAACATGCTAGTAACATGTTGAAGAACATGTTAATTATGTAAGCAATATGTTAATTATGTTAGAAACACAATAGTAACATGCTAACAATGTGCTATAAACATGCTAGCAGTGTGTTAAAATGTTAAAATATGCTATAATTATGTTAAAACATGCTAGCTATAATCCATCTAAAATTAACTGTACTACATAATATTTATATAATGTAATTAATCGGTTAAATCATGCCAGAAACATGGTAAAACGTACTAGCAATGTGTACAATCATGTTAAAGCATGTTAGAAATGTGCTTAACCATGCTAAAAACATGTTAAAACATGCTAGCAACACATGAAATTATGCAAAAGCATGCTAGTAGCATGTTAGAAACATGCTAACAACATGCTATTCATGCTAGCATCATGGTAGCAACATGCTAATCATGCAAACACTTGCTAATGTAAGAAACATGCTAGCAGCATGTTGAAAAACATACTAATTATGTTAACAATATGTTAATTATGTTAGAAACACAATTGTAGCGTGCTAATTATGCTAACAATTTGCTAGAAACAAGCTAATCATGTTAGAAACATGCTAGCAGTGTGTTAAAATGCTAAAATATGCTATAATTATGTTAAAACATGCTAGCTGTAATCTGACTATCTAAAATTAACTGTACTATATAATATTTCTATTAAACATATTAGCAATGGGTTAAATCATGTCAGAAACATGCTAAAACATACTAGCAATGTGTGAAATCATGTTAAAACATGCTAGAAATGTGCTAAACCATGCTACCAACATGTTAAAACATGCTAGCAACACTTTAAATCATCTAAAAGCATGCTAGCAGCATGTTAGAAACATGCTAACAACATGCTAATCATGCTAACATCATGGTAGAAACACGTTAATCATGCAAACACATGCTAATGTTAGAAAACATGCTAGCAACATGTTGAAAAACATGCTAATTATGTTAGCAATATGCTATGATTAACATACTAATCATGCTAACAACGTGCTAGAAACAAGCTAGTCATGTTTGAAACATGCTAGCATTATGGTCAATCATGTTAGAAACATGCTAGCAGTGTGTTAAAACACGCTAAAACATGCAAGCTATAATATGACTTCATCTATCTATATCTATCTATCGATCTATCTAAACTTCAAACTTTAAAACTGTTTCAAACTTCAAGCTTTTACAACTACTTCAAACTTTCTGGCTAGGTTTTCTCAAGCCAACCTAAAGTTTGTCTTGACTTTAAAAAGTATTATCTCTGTAATAAATACTCTTTTTCACAAGAGACTATGCACTAAAATAAAGAAAACTTTATTTATACAACACAGACAGGTTTTGTGACTACAGCAAATCATAAAACTAAAAGCATATTTAACAAGCCGCATTTGAGGTATGAATCTTATCCAGCACAAACATTAAATGCTGAAGTTTAAGAGTTCAGGATCTGGGCATGAGCAATAATTATAGTGATGCTTGCATTCGGAAAAACCATTAATAAAACTAAATATAATAATCAGTATTTGTTCAGTTCAGCACAACAGCTTATTCTGCTTATTATTATAATTCAGTGTATGATTTACAGCTCACCTGATGTTTTGTCCCCCACATATCCCGCAATGGTGATGCCTAAACCCTGAGCGTTCTTCGTCAAGCTCACATCGAAAGCGCCCTGTTCCTCTTCCTCAAAACCCTGCCAGCAGACACAATCAGCAGTGAGAACAGAACGTGAAAGAAAGAAAGGTATCTGTGAAAGTATTCAATATTCTTTACATACAAACACACAGTCAAGAGCCATTCCTGTAGAGTGTAACTTTAATGAATATGCTTATTTAGCAATTTAAGAAAGTATTTCTATAAATGGCATGTCCGAGTCTTAGACATGAGCTCTGGTCATACTCAGGCACTTTTAACTAATATTACTTGATTATTACACAATAACAAAAACATTAACAGTAACAGTGAGCTTACATGAGGGTGTCGACCTGAAGTTTATTCTGATATTTTGAAAAAGCAAAATGAACTAATACCACAAAGCATAATTTGTCATATCTTTTGCTAATTCTCATGTTTGTGCTGTTGCTTTCCTGCAGGATGATGTCATTAAAGATCAGCAGCCAGTTGCAACAAACTCATTAGGTGAAGAAAACACTCGCTTGTAATTATTATTACTAACTTAATGGGTTTGTTGCACTGGCCTCAGGCTTTTGTTAGTTACAGAGAACAGACGAACAGAATGAGAAGTGATTTGAGGACTTAATACAATGATAAGCAATTAAAACAATATTCTCAAGAAAACATTTCATGTTCTTAGAGAAAGGAAATATTAAGAAATGCATGAAATATTTCCTAATAAATGCTGTAAAAGTGGTCTTGTCTGAATCAGGTGAGAAATCTGCACAGATCAAGCACTGTTTACAAAACAGCTCTAAACAAATATGTGTGTGGATTTTGATGTGAAAGACAATGGGAGATGAAGTTTTTCACTGGAAGAAGCGTTATTATGGAAGCGATGGTTCAAAGTTTAAAATTTCTTAACAATGGATTTGTTTCTTACAAATACACAGCTTTTGGCTTCTCAAGACATTAATTGATGGACTGGAGTGGTGTAGATTACTTGCAGGTTATTGTGATGTTTTTTATCAGCTCTCAGTCTGATGGCACCCATTCACTGATGCTACATTTCTCCAAAACTGATGAAGAAACAAATTCATCTACTTGGCGTGAGGGTGACTTAAGTTTGAACTGAACTGTTTCTTTAAGATGATATGCCGTGCTGGGGAAAGTTACTTAGGAAAAGTACTGCATTACAATATTCCCTTAAAAAAAGGAACTAATTACATTACTTACTTTTTATGGAAAGTAATGTGTTACGTTACTTTTGCATTACTTTTTAAAACAGCTTGCTTGTTGTTTTTAATATAAAAAGGTCTATTTTTGGCTAATGTCAAAGCCCTTTGACACCGAAAGTGAAACGAATAAGCCTCAGGTTGAAGGAAAAGCACATTCACATCTGTACAGTAAAACACAGGAAAAGGAAGTTCGACAAATGTTGGTTTATCTAAAGTAAGTTTTTGAAGGTCAGCAGCAAAGACATTAGTTAATAAAATGGGATTAAATACAGAGAGATGGGTAAATGCATTTTCACAGTCAGTACAGAACTCCAGTAAGCATCGTGTTTACACTGTGCACACAATGCCTTATTTCTTATTTCTCTCAACATGGGGACAGGAGAGCTGACAAAGTAACTTGCATTACTTATTTGAAAAAGTAACATACATATTTTTTTGTTAAATGATGGTACTGTTATCAATCCATGCAGTCAATTTCAAAACAGCAAAATACAGCAGTATGTATACAGCTGTATGGCAGATGTGCAGCTGTACCTGTTGCTCAGTGACGGTCGGCAGGACGACAGGAGCGGGTGGAGCATCGTCCGCCGTCCCGCGGCTGATGAGGAGTCGGACTCTGTTTCCGCATTGTTTCAAAACTTGAGCAACCTGCTCGCTGCTCAGACCAAACAGATCCGTATCACCGATCCGCAGGACGTGATCCCCACTTCGCAAGCGACCGTCCTAGATCCAGTGAGAGAGACGGTGAACTTCTGTATTTTTCATAAACAGATTTTATGACATTCTTCACTGTTTTTATTCCTGGCTTGAATTCACTGGACCCCTCACAGGGTTATTAGACAATCATTGTTGACTTTGGTTTTGTTTGTTAGGGCTGTCAAGCAATTATTTTTTTTATCTAATTAATTTGATTATATGCAGATTTTTTTATTTATTCTAATTAATTCCAAATTAATTTTGGCTTTAAATTACCCCACAAAGGATCATTTAAGTGTTAAATCAGAAAAGCAATGAATAGACATTAGGCCTGCAGAAAGTAGCTTTAGAAAGAAACATTTTGATTCAACATTGCATAAATATTGATAGTAAATGGGTATGAATGTTTGCTAACACTTTAGAATATGTAACACTTATTCACTATTAACTACGACTTTTCCCTTAATAAAGTCCTAATTTGCTGCTTATTAATAGTTAGTAGGGTAGTTGTTAAGTTTAGGTATTGGGTAGGATTATGGATGTAGAATAAGGTCATGTAGAATAAGGCATTAATAAGTGCTTAATTAGCATTAATAAATGGCTAATATTCTAGTAATATGCATGCTAATAAGCAACCAGTTAAGAAACCATAAAACAATGTTTTTTTAAATGAATATTGAAATATTAAATTAATTTTAAAAAGTCATACTCTCAGTAGGTGGCAGCATTTCACTGTCTTAATGAGTGAGTCAATCAACCAATTCATTCAAATAGCTGACACATTCAGAAAGGACACAAGTGACTGCCTTTATGAATGAGTCACTGAATCATTCACTCACTTGATGCATTCAGAATTGCGGACAAATATTTTCTTTTTGTGCAAAACAAACAATACCGACAATGTTATGTCTAAAATGTAACACAATATTAACCAATTGTGTACAGAACTGTTATATAAAATCAAAAACAGTCCTCTTGCTTGTGTGATATTGTTAAAATATAACATATAATAGAAATATAAAGACCAAATTCAGGGCATTTTTAAACTTCATATCTTGAATTTTAGGGGCATATAACCGCATTGATAGGCTACATTACACAGACATCCTGCAACATGTTCATTTTTATAGAATTAATTGCACTAAATTACATTGACAGCCCTGGATTGTTTTTCTTTAATTGCTTGAAAAGAAAACAGAGTTTAAGGTTGAGGAGAGGAAAACAGGTCAGAGAGAGGTGCATATAGACAGACAGAAACACCATTGATTGTAATAGTTTATAAAAATGTCAAAAGTGCATTTACCTGGTCGGCGATGCCTCCAGGCAGGATGGTTTTGACAATAACGCCAGTGGTTTTGCCACCAACAATCCCAAAGCCCAATCCGGTTCCGTCATTCACCAGCTCGATCGTCTCCACATGAGTCCAGTGGGTCTGAAAACACACAAGCATACAAAAAAGGGGGTCAATAACAAATAAGGTTGGCCATCATGATGATAATAAACAGGTAAATAGTTTAAAATGCATGCGCAAGTTTATAATGTTTGTATTTTATTTGTTTTTGAAAAATACAATTATTATTGCCAGCTAACAAAAATATGTTCTCGGAATAATTTCGCTAACATTCTGAAGAATGTTACTTTTGAATGTTCTTTGAACATTCCGAAACAAGTAGTAACATTTAAAAATGAATGTTCTATTAACATTGCTAGAAGAATATTTGTTGCTAACTGTGAGAGAACATTCTGAAAATGTTCCTTGTTTGCTGGGTAACGGGGATCAAAATACAATTCTAACAGAAGAGATGTGACACAGCCAGCCCTATAAGAGTACGACCCCTGTTCTCCCTCTTTGGACAACATCTCACGAATAATACATGTTGTTCAAGTGACCATAAAATGCCAGTCAGTTGACTGTTGTATTCGTCACTCAAGTCCTAATTCATGGTTTCTGATCGTCTAAGCCAGTGGATGACCAATATCAATAGTGTCCCGAAGGCAACTCACCCACATGAAGGCAGACGGCCACATTTCTGCTGCAAAGATGTCTGTGAAAGAGACTCCTTTAGGAGCGGCTCATGACACAGTTACGCTCCTGATGGAATGACACACCAGTGGACACGATTGAAGACTATCACGTATCACACAGGCACTACAGATCACCTCCCGTTTTTCCACACTAGTTGATGGTGCTATGTCAATTTGCACCATAGAGCCTGTCTCAGTATTCATTTCCCAAAGTGCAGCCATTAAAAACCTCCAAATTAGACAAAAATTAGTGTTTCTCTGATAGTATGTTTTGACTGTCAGTGTCTAGTTTGTGCACAAAACATGGAAAAACCTCAGTAGGTAAACACAGCGCTGAGTGCATCCTGATTTTGTTGTTGTTGTTGTTTCAGTGCACAGTTTTCATTTACAGTACAAAAATATCAGAAAAACAAACTTGTGTGATGACAAAATCAGGCCAAAACAAAGTTCTTTTGGAGTTCAAAACAGCTTGCCAATGCAAACTTTACGGAAATGTTGGCTCCAGCTGGTAAACACCTTTCAACTTCCATTACTCTGTGGTGATCAAATAATAGGTAGGTTTGCTTGGGGCCTTATTAGTCCAATTTTTGCACATTTTTACAGTTTGCAGGGTGAGTAAAAATAACTTTGAAGTTCAGACAAACTGCAAGATCTCCAGTCCCAAAAGGAAAACAGCAGGGGGTCGTATCCTTTCATAAAGGGGCTGTGTCACATCTCTATTATGTCTTGCTCCCCACTATGCGCAGCAGGAATATTCACAGGCTAAGCCATCCCTGGGTGCTTAGGAGACATGAAACAGAACTTTTATATCACTTTCAACAATTTTTTTGTTATTCAAGTGGCATAATCTTCCAAAAAATGTAAAAGAATATTTCCCTTATTTACCATGAATAAAATCAGCCCCTACTGCTTTTAACAAAAAACACATTTCCCATCATGAATTATGATAAAGCTTGGGTTTTGGTCCATCGGTTCAGACTGCTTTCTCATCACAAGCGAGTTAATTTTTCAATTGGGTTGGGACCACCTTGTTTAGGCTATCATGGACCAATTATTTTGTTTTTTTGTAAGAAGTCACTTCTGCTCACCATGGATACATGAATTTAATTATATATATACACTACCGTTCAAAAGTTTGGGCTCAGTAAGACTTGTAATAGTCTTTAAAGAAGTCTCTTATGCTCATCAAGGCTGCATTTATTTGATTAAAAATATACAAAAAAAACCAGTAATATTGCAAAATGTTTTTACAATATAAAATAATGTTTTTTATCCACTGGCTTATCCTTTTTATCCTTCAGAAATCATTCTAATATGCTGATTTGCCACTCAAGAAACATTTCTGATTATTATCAATGTTGAAAACATCTGTGTTGTGCAATATTTTTGTGGAAACCGTGATCCATCCAGAGTTTTGGGCAAGTTTTAAAAAAACAAAACAAAAAAAAGACTACATTTTAAATCAGCAAACTGACCATAAGTGACATTAAAGGCATTTATAATGGTACAAAAGATTTATATTTCAAATAAAATCTGTTCTTTTGAACTTTCTATTTATTAAAGATCAATAATAATAAAATTTTATTTTTTATTTTTTAATTTTAATAATTGAGAATCAATAATTTAGCAAATCAGCATATTAGAATTATTTCTGAAGGATCATGTGACACTAAAGACTGGAGTAATGATGCTGAAAATTCAGCTTTGATCACAGCAATAAATTACATTTCACAATATATTCACATAGAAAACACTTATTTTAAATGGTAATAACACTTCACTGTTTTTACCATATTTGGGATCAAATAAATTAGCTTTGGTGAGCAGAAGAAGCTTCTTTCAAAAATATTTAAATAAAACTTAATTATTACATTCTTTTGACCTGTAGTGTATGTTCAAATTTGCCTAAACAAATCAAATTCAGTAAAAAAAACACACCTCTGAAACATAAGTTTGAGTAATAGTAACAGTGACACATGTCTTATTAAACACCCCTAACAGTAACTCCGTTTAGGTACAATAGTCTATACATGTATGTGTGTCTCACCGCACTGGAGTGAGCTGAAAGTGTGCTCGCAGCGCTGGGAGTCCTGGACACAACGGGGCTGGAGAGCTGCGGGACGGGCCCACGGGCAACAGTGAGGCTCACGTGGTCCGACGCTCGCTGCAGGAGAGTAATGGCCTGTTGGTGACTGACGCTCTGATCCAACGGCTGACCGTTAATTGCCAATATCTGATCACCCTCCTTTAGTTTTCCATCACTAGAATAGAGAACATATGTTTAACAACTAAAACTGTTCTAAGATCAGCTCACAATCACTACAGAGCAGGAACACTTATTTTGATGTGTTAAAAACCTTTAAAATTCTTATAAGGTTTAATTCTTTTTCATAAGGATAGGAAAAAATGATCTATAAAATAAATACATGGCAATGTGAATGGTGACCTAATGGCTAAACTAAGAATACCTGTTTTTGTAGTACAATGTGAGATATATATATATCTATATTTCTATGGGACGCTTAATGGGCAGGCAGAAATTTGCTCTCATAAAGAGACACCAAACTGCTAAAATTCTCCTAAAAACTCTCCTAAAACATGTCAGCAAACTAGTGACTTTGAGCTGAAAAATGCTGACGTGACATAAACTGGTGACAAATTTGTGATTAGGAGGGAAGAAATGAGTATTGCAGCAAATCTTTAAAATATGAGTAATCTTTATTTTTAAAATGGGAACAAACTAGAACAGATGTGTGTGCAAATCACTGATCATCTGACAGGATGTATGTGTGTATTCTGACCTGAATGCCACACTTCCAGCCTGAATCTCTTGAATGAAGATGCCAAGTTCTCCGCGGTTCTCACTACACAAGCCAACAACACTAAAGCCTAAACCACCCGATAGCGGCTTCAGCAGGTCGATTTGAGTCACGTACCGACCCTACACACACACACACACACACACACACACACACACAACACACAACACACAACACACAACACACACACAAAGAGTCATGTAATCACACAGCTGTTTGGTTTTGCTCTCAGAAAGTAAATGACTTAAATGTGTGGTCTCTTATTGCCTATTCAAGAAGCATATGACAGTGAAAAGCAAAAATTTTAATGATCTAGATAGATCAGAGATGCCCAAACAAGGGCCAATGGGACAAAGTTGGCCCCTGATGCCCTTTTGATTTGGCCCACGATGCCACATCATAGGACCGGGAAAAAGGGGGGAAAATGCCACTGAAGAATACTTTCATTTCCGTTTTATCTTCTTAACACTAATTTTATTTTTGCATTGAAATGTAGAGACTACAACTGAATCTGATTTTCAAAAATAAAATGAAAATTTAAATATAATATAGTTGGATATAACGCAACATTTACTGTCAGCTCTCAGTCAAGTTCGATTTTTGGCGCTTAGTAAATAGTTTGAACTCCTCAGATGATCAATGTACTGGAACGACAGATAAAACAATGAATGGATGGATGGATGGAACAATAGAATAACAGATGGATGGATGGATGGATGGATGGATGGATGGATGGATGGATGGATGGATGGATGGATGGACAGACAGAGACAGACAGACAGATAGTTAGATGGAAGGAATTACAGAATGATAGAAGGACAGATGGACGGATAGATGTTTGGATGGATGGAACAATAGAATGATAGACAGATTGATAGATAGATGGAAGATGGATGGATGCATGGATGGGTGGGTAGAATGATAGAATGACAGAAAGATGGATGGAACAATGGATCAACAGAAGGATAGATGTATAGAAGAATGGACTGATACATCGATGGAACAATAGATAGAATGATGACTGAATGGCTGGATGGATGTAACAGACAGACAGACAGACAGACAGACAGACAAACAGACAGACAGATAGACAGATAGATGATAGATAGATAGATAGATAGATAGATAGATAGATAGATAGATAGATAGAATAACAGAATGATAGATAGAAGGATGGATGGATGGAATGATAGAATGATCAATAGTATGACGGATGGATGGAACAATAGAATGATAGATGGATGGACGGAAGGATGGACAGACAGAGACAGACTGATTGACAGATAGATGGAAAGAATAACTGAATAATAGGGACAGATAGATGAATGATAGAACAGTAGATGGATGGATGGTTGGATGGAACGATAGAATGATAGATGGATGGATGGACGAACGGACAAAGACAGACAGATAGATAGATGGAAAGACTAACAGAATGATGGATGGATGGATGGATAGATGGATGGAACGATAGAACGATCAATAGTATGATGGATGGACAGATGGATGGAACAATAGAATGATAGATGGATGGATCGATGGAACAATAGAATGACAGACAGATGGACAGATGGACAGACAGACTGATTAACAGAAAGATAGACAGAAGAACACATGGATGGATGGATGGAACAATAGAATGATGGATGGATGGATGGATGGATGGACGGACGGACAGACGGACAGATGGACAGACAGATAGATAGACAGATGGAAAGAATAACTGAATAATAGACATAAGGATGGATGGAATGATAGAACGGTAGATGGATGGACGGTTAGATGGAACAACAGAATAATAGATGGATGGACGGACGGATGGACGGATGGATGGAAAGACATAGACAGACAGACGGACAGATGGAAAGACTAACAGAATGATAAATAGAAGGATGGATGGATGGAATGATAGAACGATCGATAGTATGATGGATGGACGGATGGATGGAACAATAGAATGAAGGATGGACGGACAGATGGACAGACAGATTAACAAAAAGATAGTCAAAAGGACACATGGATGGATGGAACAACAGAAAGATGGCTGGATGGACGGATGGAACAATAGAATGATAGATGGATGGACGGACGGACAGAGACAGACAGATAGATAGACAGATGGAAGGAATAACAGAATGATAGATGGATGGAAAGAATCACAGAATGATAGAATGATAGAAAGATGGATGCAACAATGGATCAACAGAAAGAATGATAGATGTATAGAAGGATATAGATAGATAGATAGATGGATGAATGGACAGATCTATGGATGTTATGTGTTACCTGAGCCATGGAGCGGATGATGTGTTTGTACTCTTCAGCTGAAGGTTGTCCATTGAGCTGAGCTGAAAATCCTTCACTGCTGCCCTTCAGATCAGAGTTAATATATGGAGTCTGAGAGAAAGAACGATAGAAAAACATCCTAAATTACTCCTCACTTTGTGTGTTCCAAGTATTCAGCCTCGTTCACTGAGCATCTAAAAATATAAATAGCCTTGAAAGAGCATGGAAAACTCATTTGTTTTGATAATTTCTGGTGATAATTTGTCCTCCCAGCCATCTGTGCACACATGTTTTTCATTACATTCAGGAGCTGCTTAATTAACTTTTTATTTCCCTCCCCGACTCCACCGCACACTCCTGATGAAGTACAAACCATTTCACATCAATTACGCGACAAAACGTGCCCCAAAAAAGCATCTCTCTCCGAGAAAAATAACAAGCACTTCACATCGCAATGTGTTAAGTCATTTCCTTAAAACATTTGCTGTTTGTTTGAATGTAATTGCTTATTAAACCATTGTCTTTCCGGCTCGGTTTCACAGATCCGCACTCCAGTGATTTACAGCTCTGTCCTTGCTGTTTTATCAATGTTTGTGAGTCTATTCCCCATGAACATCTCATGTTGCTGATTTATTAAAAGAACAGTTCACCTAAAAATGAAAATTCTGTCATTTATTATTTACCCATTTTGTTAAAAAAGAACTTGACGGTACCCATTCACTTCCATAGTATTTTTTTTCCATACTATGGAAGTCAATGGCTACTGTCAACTGTTTGATTACCAACATTCTTCAAAATAGAAGACAGAAACTCATACAGGTTTGGAACAACACGAGGGAGAGTAAATGTCGACACAATTTAAATTTTTGGGTGAACTGTCTCTTTAACAAACTATGTCAGGTTTTTTACGGCTCTTCTGTGCATGAACGGCCGCACTTCAGTCTGCTGCAGTAAACATTAATGTTCATAAACGTCTCCCAGAGGCCCTTCAGATTAAGCGCCGCAGACTCCCGGCTCGGTTGCTGATCGTGCACAAGCTTTGAACGCGCTCTAAACTATGTCAGCTCTGCGAGAGCGTGTATTTGTTAGTCTTCCCGTGTAAGAGGATTAGGCCTCCAGTTTGGCTCGTCCACGTTTCAGAAATTACTTCTGCTCCACTTCACACATGAACTCATGTCTCTCTCTCCCTGCGTTCTGGTAACCATAGTAACACAGACAAAGCCAGACGCACCAGTTGGCATAAACAACCCTGCAGGTTAGTGCGAAAAAACACCAACAGACCGAAAGAAACTCTTCTCAGGTTATTAAAGGTGTTTGCTAAAGCAATCATGATGTTTACGTTTGCCTAAGTAACAAACTTCCCACAGCAACTGCATAGAAAAATCGATCTAAAGCTAAATGCTAAAGCATTTATGGTAAACTAAAATATACTTTAATGTCATTTCTGTTGAAACTGTTTGTTGCAATTTAGTGCATATAAAAAATATTAACTTGTAATATCAAACAAAACACTGAAGTTAAAATGATAATCAAGTACTTATGTGCTTTTTAAAATGTTTAATTTAACATTATTATAAGGTCACTTTTTAAAAGTGTAAAGTGTGTTCAGAAACAGTCGTGAAAGCGTCTTTCTTTGAGTCACTTAAGTGGCCTTTTTATTTCATTAATATTATATCTGCAAGTACAGTTTTATAAAAATATACTCTTCAGATGTGAAGTATACTACAAGTGCATAATAAAGGTCATTTTTTCAAAGTCTACTTAAGTGTATTCAGAAACAGTCGTGAAAGCGTCTTTCTTTAAGTCACTTAAGTGGCCTTTTTATTTCATTAATATTATATCTGCAAGTACAGTTTTATAAAAATATACTCTATAGATGTGAAGTACACTACAAGTACATTATAAAGGTCACTTTTTCAAAGTCTACTTAAGTGTGTTCAGAAACAGTCATGAAAGCATCTTTCTTTAAGTCACTTAAGTGGCCTTTTTATTTCATTAATATTATATCTGCAAGTACAGTTTTATAAAAATATACTCTTCGGATGTGAAGTACACTACAAGTGCATTATAAAGGTCACTTTTTTAAAAGTATACTTAAGTGTGTTCAGAAACAGTCATGAAAGCATCTCTCGTTCACTTAAGTGGCCTTTTATTTCATGAATATTATATCTGCAAGTACAGTTTTATAAAAATATATTCTACAGATGTGAAGTACACTACAAGTGCATAATAAAGGTCACTTTTTCAAAGTGTACTTAAGTGCATTTAGAAACAGTCATGAAAGCGTCTCTTGTCACTTAAGTGGCCTATAATTTCATTAATATTATATCTGCAAGTACAGTTTTATATCAATACACTCTTCAGATGTGAAGTACACTACAAGTGCATTATAAAGGTCACTTTTTTAAAGTGTACTTAAGTGTCTTCAGAAACAGTCATGAAATATAAAGTACACTACAAGTGCACATGCAATTAAGTGCACTTCTTTTTCCCAAGAGTCATCAGCTCTGTCTATAACTTTCAGACTGACATTAGATGGTTTTCATATTCCACACAGGCTGTTAACAGTGTTCCGCTCTGCGGTTCATAAGTATGTGAGTGAAGAGAGCGAGAGGGAATGCCACTGGGGATTTGATAATCTCCATTCCTCTGTTCCAGCATAACTCGCATACTTCAGACCGAACGGCTGCCGGTGCCAAACTCTCCACGAACACACAGGGCTCCAAAACCTCCAAATCTGCCCAAAGGGTGAAGCTTCTCCCTAAATAATCAGGCTGTTTCTTACTCATGAATATTTTTTTAGTGTTTGCATTGTTTGTGATTTGAATAATCATGTAATCTTAATCAGCTCAGATCAGGGGAGCAAAGATTCAAAACAGACTGTCAAAACAAATCATCGAATAATTAATTTAGACACAAATCTTAAGATTAGCTGTGACTACAGCATGTCTGAAACGACTGAAAAGACAAAAGGCAGCATACGACACTAAATACAGTTAACAAAAATGTGTTTCTTTCTTTCTTTGTGTTCAAAGGTTTGGGGTCGTTAAGACTGTTTTATGTTTTTGAAATAAGTCTCTTCTGCTCACCAAGGCTGTATTTATTTAATCAAAAATACAGTACAAACAGGAAAATTGTGAAATATTATAATTTCAAATAACTGCTTTCTATGTGAATATGCTGTAAAATGTAATTTATTTCTGTGATCAAAGCTGAATTTTCATCTTCATTCCTCCAGTCTTCAGTGTCACACGATCCTTCAGAAATCATTCTAATATGCTGATTTGCTTCTCAAGTATTATCACATATTATTGGTGCTCAGTTAATAATGATACTTCATCAATCAATGCTGAAAACATTCAAAGCGTTCAAAAGAACAGAATTTATTTGAAATAGAAACCGTCTGTAACACTACAAAATCTTTACTGTCACTTTTGATCAGTGTAATGCATCCTCAATGAATAAAAATATTAATTTCTCAAACTAAAAAGTACTTTTGAAAAGTAGTATATGTAATATATGTTGTCAAAATGCAAGTGTGTTGAACTCTAATTCATGAACCATTTGATTTTTGAATAAATCATTCAGTTTGATTTGTGAACAGCAATAAACTTTAAAAAGATTCATTTACAAAATGACCCATTCCACAAACGAGCAGTTCTCCAACTAGAAGCTCTTTTAAAAGCCTTTAGTGTTTTTTGCGCCGTCCTTATATCAAAAAGAGCCATATGAAACTTCTTTGAAATGTTTAATTCAATTCGTATGGGTTTGTAACAACATGAGGGTAAATAAATAACGTCAGGATTTCATTTTGGGTCAAACTACTCTTTTACTGATGTAGATTCTCTCTGTTTGAAATGTTTTACTGTTTGTCTAACAAAATAGAAGTATATATGGATTTTTTCCCAGTGTTTCCCAGTGTTTTTTCTTACA
This sequence comes from Labeo rohita, assembly GCF_022985175.1. Taxonomy (NCBI): domain Eukaryota; kingdom Metazoa; phylum Chordata; class Actinopteri; order Cypriniformes; family Cyprinidae; genus Labeo; species Labeo rohita. The sequence continues at coordinate 2,900,879 of NC_066875.1, read as the reverse complement.
TGTTCCTTCAGATGCTGCACTGATTTCTGCAGGGCGAGGATCTGGTGAAACAGAGGACTCTGCAGGACCGCCTTCAGAAGATTCAGCTTCTCCTCAGCAGGAACATCTGCTCCCTTTTCTTTCAAGCGAGACTGTAATCTCTCCACCGCTTGCAGACAACGCTGGGTATCTGCCACACACAAAATAATACAAAAAACTCAGGAGACCACCATCAGAAATGATATCTAATCACAGAAACTATTCCAGCTTTGACAGCCTTTCATTTCTGTTTATTCGCTAAAGTTACTATAGTGTCAAAAACGACGATAGATCTGTCATTCTGTGATGAGCTGCGGTAGAAATGTTTTATATAATTCACTTTCTTTCTCACACAGGTACATTATGCACTTAAATATTCAGGGAATATCTAAATAATTGAGGGGAGAGTGGGTACGCATCCATTCATCTTTAGAGCGGCGTGGAATGTTTTCTGTGGAGGATTTCATTGCCGTGAGGAGGTGCTTTGTCTTCTAATCGCACAGCCTGATGCCTCATGGGTATGAATGCTATGGCACACATTCCTCTCACTGAACAAGAGCGAGAGAGAAGTCAATAATTCACTGCGAAAAAGCTGAAAAAACTTGCACATATCTTTCTTAAAAAGCGGTCAGGACAATTTAATGGGTAGAGCTTATTAATTAGTCTATGCTCATATAATATAATATGATCTTTGACTGTTGTGCACTAATTTAAGAGATCTGGGCTGCATTTCATCAATATTGTATGTATTTGAATTGCATTGAAAATTTACATCTGTTTGAATTAAGCAGTTTTAACAAACTAACAATCTTAAGTTGATGCATTTTTGTCAGTCATACATAAATAGGTCAGATTTCTGTAATAATAACGTCAAGGTTTTTAAGGCTTTATAAACTGTATTTATCCACAAATTTTTTTTTTTTCAATCTCATACATTTTAACTAATTAAACGTTGCTTGTTACACAGCTAGTCATTTTTTATGTTTGTATCTTATTGAATTTAATTGTTTTGACAATTAACAGCTTTTTAGGGGAGCCTGTTTTCACCACTGAATTAAAAGTAAAACATGGTAATTGCAACATTTTATCTCAAAGTTTTGAGATAAATTTTCAAAAAACTTTAAAAGGCTTTTTCTTCAAATCTCAGATTTTTTTTTGAGAATTCTGAGATACAAAGTCAGAATTGTAATTGCAATAAATAAAGTCAGAATTGTAAGATAATAACTCTTGCAATTCTGACTTCTTTTCTCAGTATAGTAAGATATAAACTCTCAATTTAAAAAAATGAAAACAGTTTAAAAAGACTATTTTCTAACTATTGTGTTTCTGTCTCTCAATTCTGAATTTATAACACACAATTGCAATTTTTATATCTTGCAATACTGAATACTCTGTGAGAAACGCAACCCATGTCTGTATTACAGCACCGAATCAAAGCTTAAAGTACAACTCGAAGTGTCCAAAAATGATTGCATATTTTATGACTGATAATTGTAGCTTCTGTTTGAGCTGACTATTATTTTGTTTTTCCATGTATTGTTTTTTTTGTGTATATACCAGTGCTGCTGCCTATCTTGGCCAGAATGCTCTTGTAAAAGGGATTTTAAATCTCCAGAATTTTTATTTTCCTGCTCAAATAAGGTTGAGTGAATGAAAATAAACAACTCTCTCCTGCCAGCTACAGTCACTGAATGTTCAGCACCTTGTTGTTCCTTCACAATGAGGCACAATGTGGCTTTCCAGGACCTTCACTGTCTCTGCTCCTCTCTGGTGAGCTGCTTTGGATAAAATCATCTGCTAAATGCATAAATGTAACAAACAATTTATAAATATATATATATAAAAAACATATTTCTGATGAACCACTAACAGGTCTGCAGTGTGTATGTGGGGGATTGAGTTGTTGTGTGTGGCTGGTTTGTGCAGCCATGCCTGGCTAACGCCTGGATAAGCCCCAGAATCCTGCCACTGGGACCCAGGCGTTGCGCTCCTGCCGAGGGCATAAGAGAGCAGCTCTAGCCTCCAGGTTTGTCTGCAGCAGTCTTGGTCATTTCCATTCTCACAGAGTGTGACTAAACCAGTGTGTGTGGAGTGTGTGCAGCTCTGAACCGCTTCAGAAACCACTGACTGTAAGCAATCCCACAACAAGCAGTCCGAGCAAACTCTCACAACTTTCTTTGTCTTTCTGCTGTGTATTTTTGGTACCACCATGGTTTTTGGACACATCAATGACATGGAATTTTATGAAGGACAGGAAACTCCAGCATCAGCTTTATGTGTGCGAAAAAGTTTGGGGTTAGTAAGTTTTTGATTAAAAAAACAGTAACGTTGAGAAATATTATAAATTCAGATAACTGGTTTCTATTATAATATATTTTTTAAAAAGTTATTTATTTCTGTGATCACAGATGAATTTTCAGGATCATTAATATGTTTAAAATAACATCAGTTATTTGAAATAGAAATATTTTGTAACATTATAAAGTTTTTTCTTTTGCTCAATTTAAAAGTATCATTTCCTAAAAAAGTAATAAAATATTTTTGATCGGCAGTGTATACTAGCTCAAATCTCCCATATGTAATAATCTGGAGGTTTGGTCTAAAGTATTATAGTAACAGTTATACATTAAACATTGCCAACAGCAGACTTAATAACTACTTTTCTACAAACCTTTCTACATAAAATTCCAAATCACCATTTAATAAAGGATTACATAATTTTATCTTGCATAACAAGTAAAGAACTTGTCCAGATCATATTTCAGTCCAACTGAATTATTATTTTTTAATAATTTCTAATTATGTTTTTGTAAGTTTTATGTTTTAAAAAAAAAAATTTGGTTGGTTTTGGTTAAATAATGGCTGAACTTTCCAAAACCTTTACTCTCTGTGCTCCTCTCTGGTAGTAGAACAATTTGTTTTGGATGAAAGCACCTGCTAAATGCAAAAATAATTGTACTTAAAAATAATAATAATAATAATAAAATGACAAAACATGTAAAGAACTTGTCCAGGTCATATTTCACTCCAAAATCAAATTATTATTAGTAGTAGTAGTAGTAGTAGTAGTAGTAGTAGTACTAGTAGTAGTACTAGTAGTAGTATTTAATAATTATAACTTTAAATTACATTTTGCATAAAGGACACAATTTTGTCTTTTGATTTTAGGGTGGAATATAACTCTGACATGTTCTTGATAGGATCCGAGAGATTCAGCTCATTTGTGACTCATGGCAGTCTTAACACCTGCATTACATAATGAAAATCAGCACAAAATAATGAATTACTCCAAATAATTTCAAGAACATCAAGATGATGACATACAGACCCTGTTAACACAATTAATGTTAGAAATTATTTATAATATCCAGAACTACACAAATCTCCAAAAAAAACAAAAAAAAAAAAACAAACAACTTGCATACTGGAAATTTGAAAACGCATGGTTCATTTGAAATTGAGATTTATGCATCATCTGAAAGATAAATAAATAAACTTTCCACTGATGTATGTCATTTGTTAGGATAGGACAATATTTGGCTGAGATACAGCTATTAGAATCTAAGGGTGCACAACAATCTAAATATTGAGAAAATCACTTTTAAAGTTGTCCAAATGAAGTTCTTAGCAATGCACATTACTAATCAGAAATTAAGTTTTGATACATTTATGGTAGGAAATTTACAAAATATCTTCATGGAACATGATCTTTACTTAATATCCTAATGATTTTTGGCATAAAAGTAAGAAATTGATAATTTTGAACCATACAATGTATTTTTGGCTATTGCTACAAATATAAAGTGCTACTTAAGATTGGTATCTTTCACTGTAAACCTATTCAACTTTTTGTACAATAAATCAAACTGAACCAGTGATAACAGGGATTATAAATGCAATATGCAGTTTGAGTTTCAGAGATGCAGAGAGACTGTTCCTGTCATTGTGTTTCTGTGGAATGAGACGGCGAGACATAACTGTCTCCTGTTCACAACCAATTATCCACATTCCTGTACAGACCAATCAGAAATAGGAGGCCATTTTTCCACAGAAATAAATGGACTTACCCATTGTTTCGATCATCTTGTTGTGTCCTTGCTCTCTCTGTTGTCTTTCCTCATTACCTGAGTTTCACGTCATGCCTGAAATCAACAAAGTTACATTTAGCTTCAAATGCATTCGACTAAAGGGTCAATGACATGACTTTTACATTTTTTTTGTATATATTAATTTAGTTACAAATGCGGTCAAATTACAATTCATACAATGCCTTGCAGTGTTAATTATTATTAACAAAAACTATTCAAATCGTTTTTTGGTAACTGTAATAAATCAGAAATAAATGAAACTATAAATATTAGATGAAAAACGAAAACTTAAAAAACTTCAGTTAAGAATTGTAATGTTTTCCTTGGCAACTAACTGAAATAAATTACACTGAAATGACTAAAACTAAAATAAAAATACATTAAAGCTATACTAATAATTTGACAAAAGGACACAACAAAATTAATAAAACCTAAACTAAAATTAAAATGAAACTAATAATATAAAAATAAAATCCTTAAATTAATTAAAAAAAAAAAGCAAGTAAATAAATAAATAAATGAATAAATAAAAATTTAAAAATTAAAACTTGAAATGTTGCTTGGCAACTAACTAAAATAATTTAAGTTATATATTAATAATAATAATATATATAATAATTTAAGTATATAATTCAAGTTGAAATTCTACGTTGAAATTATTAAAACTAAAATAAAAATAGAAGTTAATTCAAAAAATTAATGAACACTACAATAGTATCTTAAATTAACATTGATACAAAAAGGAAGCAAATTTAAATTTAATTCACAAAAACAAACATTTGCACACTGCACTGGTTTATATTGTCATAAATGAATGTAGCGCACCAGTTTGTATCTTTGGAAAGGACAATAAGGTTTGAGAGCTTCAGTGGAGAGAAATTTCCAGTGAATAACAACTTAAATTTCACTATATTCCTCAAATAAAGCTACTGTATGACCTGGAGTGACATAGAAGCTGAGTAAGTAATGACAACTTTCATTTAGGACGAGCTATATCTTTATAATTTCACTTGACTCTGAAGATTTATCAAAACTTGTCTCAGAGAGCAGCCAAACGCAGTCTGTGTTCAGTCACTTGGAGGACCTGCAAATTCCAGTCTCAGATCTCAGAGGTCACGTGACTCGTGGGCAGACGAGCTTTCATCCGACCACCCCGTGGTTCCCATGACGATGGGACACAGAGGCTGGCTCTGGTTTCTTTAGAGACGCCTGTGAGCAACAGGTCTGCATTGAATAGCGGCCATTGTGGGTTTAAACACACACTAATGTGAGTTTTTAACATCGCTGACTACAATGAGAGGAGCACGAGATTTACCGGAGACCCAGTGCTGATGTAAAACAGAACAGTGTGCGTTAGTTCCTATCAGAGGTCATCCAGAGACTGAATTCTTGCCCTATCAAGCGGTCTGGACAGCGTCTGTAGCACTTTTCTTGACAGAATACTGCTATCTAAATGTTTGACTGATTCTGATAACACAGTCAAGACATTTACAATGTTACACAAGATTCTATTTCAAAAAAATACTTTCTATTCATCTGTGATCCTGAAAAATAAAATGTATCACAGTTTCCACAAAAATATTGTTTTTTTTTTAAATTGATAATTAATCAGAAATGTTTCACTTTAGAATGATTTCTGAAGGATCATGTGACACTGAAGACTGGATTAATGATGCTGAAAATTCAACTTTGACCACAGGAATAAATTACATTTTACAATATGTTCACACAGAAAACAGCTAATTTAAATTATACATTTTACTATTTTTACAATATTCTTTAATCAAAGTCAAGCAGCTTTGGTGAGCAGAAGATTTTTAAAACACATTTTAAAAAATCTTACCAACACCAAATTTTTGAACAAGAACGCACACAGAAGAAATAACTCTGTTAAATGCAGGCTGATTTGCAATAACATGGTTTACTACTTTTTGTTTCGTCCTTTGAATTATTGGCTACCAAGAGCATTAACCATTGACATTTAGAATCCAAATTTGTAAATTTCCCTATTCAATTGGCCTATTTTAACATTTGAACGTAGAGAACAATTTGTAAACTTTTGCATCATAAACCAGTCCTCTGAAGCTGAATACTGACGCAAAACCACTTCATTAGAATATCAGTAACAGTCAACGCTGACCAGCATAGTATCCGCTCGACTAAATGTCCTCTATATGTCAGCCTTACCGCTGTGGTCGTATGGACTAATGCTCTTACGTGAGGATTAACTTCTTCCTCCCTCCCATCACGCTTCCCACGGTTTTAATTAACGCTGACGGTGACATCTACTGCAAGATGCTACAGAAGAAGATAAAGTCTTTTTCCTCCTACACACAATCCTGTTTTACAAGAGTGATACAAAGTGCAGCCACGACGACACAAAAAGCCCTTTCAAACAGATGCATATGCCATTTCTGCAACTAAGTTAGTAAAAAAACCTAGTGTTTATTACTCTTTAATTACAAAGTGATGAAGTAATGAATGAAACATGATTATTTGATGTTACACAGATGTAGCTGGCATGTTATCTGCATATTAAAGACACTCAGATCCACAGCAGCTGCTGCAACATTGAAAATGGTTGCCAGACTGTTTCAAATACCCATTATTTGGGTTACGAAATTTCAGATATAGATTAAATAAAGATAAACAGGTTCAGAAATAAATCACTTGGGGTGTTTTTTGGCCCTAAACTCCCTTAAAACACTCTTCACAATCTCACTAGCTCAGTTTGCCTACTAACAATGTCCAAAAACATGCAGCACAGCAGAACTGTGTCAATTTTTATGCTTAAGGACGCATAAATAAATAATATCCCCATAATTTTGCACTATTTGGTAGTTTAGTTGGTAATGACATCCAATGAAAATGCTCACGTTGTCTCACGCCTCACGTTTTAAGGCATGCTCGTCTCCTTGGTAACTAAGTACACTAACTTTAAGGACACAACTGTTGCTGCTAGTGGAAATGATGTCACAACCGAGGGACAAAAATGAATCTACAATAGCTAAATATCTAAAACGCGTTGTTTATTTCACGCCTTGTTTAGATCGTCGCCTTTTTAAAGACTTAAACATTATTTTGTGATTGATTTCTAAGCTTTAAGGATGCAAATCTAGGATTTAGGACAAAGGTAAAACATTAAAATATGTTTTATTAAAATAAAATGTTTCCGAATTAGCCAACATAGTAGCTGTAATGTGACCTTCATACATCAACAAAATCAAGGCTTGGCAGATAGAAGTGTCTGTTTTGGGACAGTGTGTCAGATAACGCGCGTCCCGTTACTCGCTGATCTCTTTGTGTCCACAGGCCTGTCGGGAATAAAATCCGCTTTTCGTACCGAGCACGGATGAAGCAACAGGCTGCTGGCGTGACGAACGACGAGAAAAGTTGACACAACGGAGCAAATCAAGTAGGGAAACGGCATTAAAACAACGTCGCACGGCGACGGTCATCAAAGAATCGATGATGCGAGCGCGACACTGTTTCATTCTAACAAAAGCGCGTTTGTTACAATGTATCTCAAGCTGATCACATCAAAGCCCGCCGCGCCATTCACACACACGCACTGACAGAGAATAAGGAGTTTTGTTGAGAATAACTTACATGAACGGCGGTATCTCGCTACGGGACGGAGTCTGTCCGGTTGTGTTGTGTTGCGTTAAAGATGGGCGCTGTGTTTGAAACTGGAGCCGCCCCGCGCACGCACACACACACGCACACACACTCCTGCGCCGCTCCGTGGCTGCCGCGACCACTGAACCCCTCTAACCCTCACAAACATCTGAAGAAAACTGCACTGGAATAGAAAAGAGAGCCCGCTTGGTTAGGAATGTCTTATTACCAGACACAGAGAATCATATAGTCAGCTGATTTAACTGGGGCTAGTTGTCACATGGGAACTTGTCCTTCCAAAAGCTTGCACTGAAGAACATTAACAGGGAAAGAACAACCCACAGTGCTTTCACATTCCACTGGGCAAAGATTGCAGACATACCTGTCCCGCTCTCCTCTTTCTCTTCTCCTCCAACAGACTCAGGTCACCAAAAGTTCACTTAGAGCCTTTATATATGTCATATGAACTCTGTGACTTAATTGTGTCCCATTGTCACGTTTGGTAATATAATAGTCCCAGTGCGATCAGTCTCATTTTGGCTAAACTAAAGACTTGTCACACATTTTTGATGTGATTGTGGTACTGAAGGGAACACTCTTCAAAATAAATTTTCCAGAAGGAGGTTTTCGCAGCGATGCAATAGAAGAACCATTTTGGGTTCCCCAAAGGACCTTTGTGTGACCAGTTCTTAAAATAAAACCATAATTTAATATGGTGAAGAACATTTTAATAATGTAAACTACATTTTTTTTTTTTTTGCAATGAAAGAATGGATGATGTTAAAGACTCTTCATGGAACCATCAATGCCAATAAAGAACTTTTATTTTTAAGAATGAAGTTTAAAAAAGTCCCAGACCGACTTTCAGTCTTAAACTATTAAAATCTATTATGCAAATGTGATTACAACTGTAATGCTATGATAATGTAAACTAATGAAAAAAGAAAGGCTAATATATATGATTTCTATAAAACTACAGCATTTGTTAAACAAAACGCATATGCATGGTTTTATTTTGCTCAATATTTCATTTTATTTGTCAGTTTTAATCAACAATTCAATCTATGTGATTTTTTTTTTTTAAATAGTCTATTTTCAGAGTGTAATAACAATACTAAAATTTTGAATCAAATGTAATTTTGTTAACACTTTATTTTATGGTGTCCTTGTTACAGTGCAATTATACTTTTAAGTATTGAGTAATATTAATTAACTACATGTACATGTACTGTATGGTTAGGGTTAGGATTTGGCTTAGGGTTACTTGCATGTAATTATGCATAATTTATTGTTATTATAATGGTAGGTACATGTAACGTGTAACAATTTTTACCTTCATTTATCAGTAAAGCATTTTGGTTTATTTATTTTCATTCTAAAACTTACTTTACTCTGGAGTTGCATATAAACACTATGTTAAGACAGTGTCTTGAGAACTAAGTCTAACTAGCAAAGGAGTAACAGATTTACTTCTTCAAATTATGCTAATCTACATGTTTTTTTTGTTTGTTTTTTTTTCCTGTAACTGATTTATCTCCAGTCTTAAAGAAAGAAATTGCATGACTGTAAGACTAATGCCATCCAAAAGTCATTTATGCCACAGCTTTAAATTAGATTTTGAATCCCAGATTTCATAGGATGTTTTTATGGTGTCAGACTGTTGACCCGGCTTATATTCCTGCAGTGAGCGTGTTAGCAGATGTGACCTGCACCTAAAATCCAAGAAAACCAGCAGGACCATTCATCAAAGACTTTTTATTGGACGTAACGCTCCTGTTTTTAATTCCAGAGTCAGGATGACTAATTAGGATGTAGAGGGAATATCATAACTAATTAGGTGCGCTGCCTCTCCTAGAAAATACCTTGAAAATCAATTTAGAGTTGGCTGAATACATGAATGACTGCGCTGCATGCACAAACTCTCAGACAGGACATATGCCTGTTCATATTCCTTGGCTATGTTTGTAATGCACAAGTTAACAGCTGTGTTCAAATTTACATTTACATTATTAGTGTATTGTAACAGTGTTTTGTGTTCTAAAATCACACAGATCAAAACAACTTGCTCAGCATGCTCTATTTTTTTTCCTCTTTTAGAAAGTCATAGAAACAAAGCAATAGGTGAAGTTTAAAGGAATAAAAAAATAATATTTGCTGAAAATGTCTTTACCATCAGGTCCAAGATGCAGGTGAGTTTGTTTCGTAATCAGATTTGGAGAAATGTAGTAGTCCATCACTAGCTCACAAGTAGATCCACTGCAGTAAATGGGTGCCGTTAGAAAGAGAGTCCAAGAAAGAAGAAAGAGAGCATTATTATGAAATATGGTCTTTTGTATATTTTGGCCAGATGAGATGGTTTAAAGTTAAAATGTCTTAATGAAATATTTGTTTCTTACAAACACACAAAGATGTTAATTGATGTTAATATATGACTTTTACAAATGAGGACATTCCCAAAAGGAGATTCTGTCAGATTTAAATCACTTGTGGGTATAAATTCGGCCTCAAACACACTGAGAATTGTGGTACTAAAATACCTGGAGAAGGGCGAGTCCCTTGCACTCATTGTTTTACAGGATTAGCGTCTCCTCTCTGTACCAGTTGTGACATTTTGATCAAATCAAATTAAGTGACAATGCCGCTGATGGAACTGAAAGTTAAATGTATCACAGTCCCTTTAGGGCCTATAAAAACACCCCTTCAGTTAAACTCACCTCTGCTGTGCCTCTGAAAGCCACACACACAGGCTATAAATTAAACAAGCCGTGCGTCTCTAAAACACAGGCTCGTTGGAAATACGTGACTCTGGCTATACTACTGCAGAACCTGAAAAACATTGCTCTAGGTCTAATTCACTGCATTCTGCAGATGACACATCCACAAGAGGCGCTACAAGCTATATTATTTTTCTTCATTGCAAATGTGGGTTTATTAAACAGCACAGTGACATGAAAAAGCATATCAGTTTTGAAGCAAAATGTCCAGCGTCTTTCGCTAAATAGCATGTTCAGTGTTCTCTGAAACAGTTAAATGTTTTATTATGCTGGTTATTGTTTGTATCGTGGCAATTTAGAAATTAAATGTTCAGTGAGTGGAGAGTTTCATGCTTTATCACATTTGAAATTAATGTACTACCTACACTAAACCTAACTGACGGTGTTAACAAAAGCAAACGTCCGATAAAAACAGACTTGCTGATTCAGTTGCTTCATTTTATCTTGCTTCTAGTCTTTGAGCTCTTTTATTATGATTTATGTTTCATGGGACTCATACCTCAGCATTTCGTATCTCAAGTTTAATGCTGTACCGGGTATGCTATCGAGCAAGTTTACTACATCTAAAGAGAAAAGCATATGGAGCTGGTAATGTGATGCAAACATAAAAATTGGTTAGTTTACAAATCATGCATTACTGTAAGTACTTTAAGGTCATAACATAGTATTGTGCAAGGAACCACATGGAAATAAATCTTTATTAACCAATATTCTGCTCCTGTAATTATAATTTGTTAGAAAAGGAATAAAAGTTGCTGGTGTTTTACTGCCACTGGAGTTCATTTCCAACGTGACCTCATGATAATTCGTATGCTTTTTACGTATAATATGATTTTACAAAACGTACATTTACTTACTTTATTCCAGACACTAAAATGTACAATACGGACGTTTTGCAGCATCTAAACGTACAATACTAACGTATTGATGACACCTAAAAACGAATCCTTATTATATTGTATATCGTTTCATATATATTAATATGAAATATATTGATTTCATTATTGTTGTTTTTATTTGTCAGACCAATGACCTTGTTTTCAATTGCATTATTATATTGTTAATCGTTTATTTAATATGAAATTATAACATTTCATTCTGTTCTGTGTGATTTCTGCTGCCCACTTGTTTCCAAGAATACACAAAGTTAAACAAGACTGTGCTTTAAGCCCTTAAAATAAATAACGTCAGTTTTATGGCAGGAAAATCGAACGCTCATTGGCTCTCGCCTGCATTCATCACAGATTATGACATGCCGTGCTTCTGGTGACGTGTGTTTTAAACGATGCGCGCGCGCCTTCACGAAGTGGATAGGAGAAATAATTATAATATTTTTAGTGATTAACAACTTAAATTCTGCTCTGCACCTCACACAAACCTTCCGTATCCCACCAGAGAGGATTGCGGCTGCAACGCATTGTCATTTGGACTGCTTTTTGGTGCTGCGTTTCACATTTTTGCAATAAATAAAGGATTGCGATTGCACTTATTTGTCATGTTTTTCTTTATTAAAGTAACTTACAGAGAGAGTTATGGTTAGGTTTAGAGGTAGGAGTGGGATTAGCGACTATAAAAAATATTTTCATTCTATATTGTTACTAAAATTGTAATTTCCCTGCATATTTTGGTCAGTTATGTTTTATATCCTTTTATATTTGCTATAAAATGGGTAGGTTTAGGTTTGGGGGTGGGTTAAAGGAGAAGCCCACTTTCAAAACAAAGATTCACATATAATGTACTCACCCCCTTATCATCCAAGATGTTTATGTCTTTCTTTCTTCAGTCGTAAAGAAATTATGTTTTTTGAGGAAAACATTTCTGCATTTTTCTCCATATAATGGACTGCTATGGTGCTCCGAGTTAGAACTTCCAAAATGCTGTTTAAATGTAAACAATCGCAGTCGAGGAAGAAGGGTCTGAAACGATCGGTTATTTTCATTTAAAAAATACAATTTAAATACTTTTTTAATCTCAAACGCTCGTCTTGCCTTGCTCTCCATGAACTCTGTGTATTCTGACTCAAGACAGTTAGGGTATGTCGAAAAACTTGTTTTGTGCCTCTAAGCGTTATGTATAAATACCTTCGTATAAAGAATAAGACCAGGCTGTCATTTCAGCTAAAAACTGCAGTGAAATGTATGTACTGGCACATTTTTGCAGTTTTTCCAGAAACATAGCCAGAGTAAGATGTTTTTTCAAGATCCATGTCTGGAAACCCTTTGGCAAGGAAGCAACAGGTTCAGGCTCTGTATCCAGGAATTGTTGGTGTTACCAAACTCTAATGCAGAAACTGTAATAAGACTGGATCATTTGCCTCCCATAGCAGGTCATTTGAGGATAAAAATGACGAACGTTTCAGGGGCCTCTTCCACTGGTTTGGCTTGGTGAGTGACATGAATCGCTTGTGCCAAAACTGCGATATGAGGCAGCAAACATCCTTCATTAAGCCCCTGCTGACGACTTATATTAATCCCTGATGCTAACTGTAAATTCTTGGCCTTCCAAGCAATGTAATTAGGATTTTATTCGACTTCAACACCCAAGCTGTGCTGGATGTCATATAATCAGGATGTTTTAGATTAAACTGGAAAATTTTCTTAAACTGCCGGCATGCTGGGATAGCAGGAGTTGGACCACACAATGGAAAATTCAGAGGTGTTGTTACTGCAACATAGCCAGTCATTTCCATCAGAAATATACATGTTCCCACACATTATTTCAGCCTGGATGAACCAGTGGCCTCTGAGGGAGTTGAAGGTGGAGAAAGTCTTTCCATTCTTTCCTAGTGAAAAAGAAGAACACTTTAGTATACTTTTAAAAAGAGTACTTAAAATTATATACTTAAGTGCAAACTACATACAGCATAATGTTTTCAGACACTTTATTGCATGCGGATTACAAACTTAATGAAAAAATGGATTGTAGTTTAAATTTATATTAAATACAAATAGTGTAAGAAACAGTCATGAAAGTGACTTTTAAGTGGCCTTTTATTTCATTAATATATTATCTACTAGTACAGGTTTTTTAAACATACTTTAAAGACTTAAAAGATACTTATAAAAATAGTTCAACTCTGTTTGCTTTGTCAGTAACCGTGTCTGTCACAGTGAAATTGTGTGTGTATTAGCGACAAATCCTTCTCCTCAAACCCCACATGATGCCACAGACTCTCACACCATCATATTGGCTCTCAGCATGGGTCACTGTCACCATTTGTTCTGGGTGAATGGAGTCAGACAGCTAAATCTCTCCCGCAGCTTGCCCCAAAACTGAAGTCCTGCTTGAAATCAGTCATTCTGAAATGTTGCAGTTTACCTATAGTGGTCGTAAGAAAGAGTGAACAGGAATGCTAAATGATATAAAACTTAATCACACAAGTCCACAACATGCTTTAAAGACAACCTTATTAAAACAGCAGAGTAGTTACAAAGTTACACTTTTTTTTTAAATGATGTATATACAAAATTGTTTAAGGATCATTTTAATTGCTTTATATAATGCATTCAATGTCTTCATCTTCTACAATTCATAAATAAAATCCATGACCCAAAACCAAAATCGTTCACACTCCACACCCACAAAAAAGGTACAAAAGCTGTCACTGAGGTGGTACTCGTTCAAAAAGGTACTAATTTGTACAATTTAGGTACCAGTATGTACCTTTGAGGGATTAAAATGCACCCTTTAGGCGTAAATAAGATACAAAGGTGTACAATTTGTTTGGTGCTAATATGTACACTTACTGATATGTACTTTTAAAGTGTTAATATGTATTTAAATATAAATGGTACAGTATGAAGATGCATCTTTTAGCTTTTGCAACTTTAGGTCTAGCACCTAAAGATTATTAATTTTGTACCTTTTTTCCAGCACCTGCAAAAAACTATATTTTTGCAACACATTTTTCAAATGTTAAGAAAATGCTTTCACAACTGATAAAAACACATTCAAAACATAATGACAAATTTAATGCAATAATTATATTGAAATATATAGAAATTCTCAGGAGAGTATTTAGATTAAAATTAAATGATAATCATTCCAAACACAGTTATTTGCAAGTTCAGCTAAAAACGCAACCAGGTGTCCCGTTTCATTTCTCATTTCTATGTTTTAATAAACGGAGACAAACTGAAAACGATTTTGCTTGGAAATATGCATCAGAGAAGACTGATTAGAGTGGAAAAGTTCAACAGCTGCATCAATAGTACACATTTTTCAGTAAAACCACAGGTGAGGTGTACATCCTTCAGTGATACAGTACATTTACATTTTTGTACTGACATTTTGAGACATATTACAGTGATTGTTTTGTGTTTTAGGATCCAAAGTTTGCCTCCCACAGGAGGGAGAAGTTCAATCTTTTCAGATGTGCAGGAAATTGCCAACAATGCAATAAATGTATGGGAAATTTGGGCCGGGGAGATGGTAGACAAAAGAAAGTGAGTATGGTCAGCACAACAACAATTACCAGAGTCCAAAAAAAAAACAAAAAAAAAACATGAAATAAGGATTTCAGTTCACTTTAATTTGTAAAATGAATTACCTATCTAATAAACACAGCAGTCATTAGTTACACATTAGACTTCTTCTGTTTAGTGCTTTATATTTAAAATCTGGGTGTAAACTCCAAAATGTAAATACAAATGTAAATCCACATATTGTACGTCTACATGCCCCCAATAATCATTAAATTTATCATTAAGTATTTATTTTTAAATATTTATAAATATTTAAACTCTTTGTTCTGTTCTTTTCTTCTTGAGAGATAATTCAAACAATTAGACAATTTGAACAACCAATTCAACACAAGTTAATCAATCACTACAATTCTAACTCAAACACTTTAATTCAAATGAATGCCCAATGAAAACTAAGATTTATAAACAATATGAAATAGTCAAATTACATTAAATCCAATTTTTAAAACAAAGCACCTAGCTGTGATTTCAGTCTATAGTGTTGGTGCACTATGTTGGAGTTCATATTAATGTGAAACATTATTGAGTCCTCATAGATCCAGCAATAGGCAAATTCCAAAGACTTGATGCAACACTGAAGAAAAACAGCAAATCTGATTGTCAGGAGCACTGTTCCAGGCAAATCCTCCATCCCCTGATGCAGACAGGCCCAATCAGCAGCATAACCTGCAAAGTAGCCTTGGCCTGTCCAGTAGTTCGCTCTATCTTCATGTTTCATTACTTACTTGCTCTCAGTGAGCTCTTAACTCTACGAAATGTTCATCAATCCTTGAATGCAAAACAAAACACGTGTATTGCCTGTCTCCTGAACCATTTCAAAAGATTAGTCACTCAAAACAAAAGTACTAAGACAATCCATACTCTGATACTGATACATTTTGGGTTGTCTCTGGCTCTGTGCACTTTGGCATAGTGCATGGACGTAGGAATCCACATTATGGGCTTGTTGACTGATTGGTATTAACCAGATTGGAGCTGGAACTTCTCACTCACAGGTTGCTTATTCATTCATTCAAAAGCCTTGTGTCTACCAGCCAGCAAGTACTTTAATTATCATTTAGGCCCAGATGTGGGCCTGAATCACGTCTTGGAAGGCCCATCGCCTGATTCAGACAGGCGTTCCATTGGGACTGACCTCCAGAAGGAAGATAGCCATGACAGATGCCTCCAACTTGGGTTGGGGACCACTGTATAAGGGCAGACCATCATTTGGCAGCTGGATCTCAGGGAACCACATCCTCCTGAGATCCAGCTGTTGTCAGCAGCTCGTTGGCCAATTCCAATGAGGAAGGACCTCCTGTCTCAAGTGAGAGGCATGATCTGGCATTCCCGGCCCGAGCTGTGGAGCCTTCATGTTTGTTCCAGGTGAATCCTCCATCCCCTGATGCAGATAGGCCAAATCAGCAGCATAGCCTGCAAAGCAGCCTCGGCCTGTCTAGTAGATCACCTTATATTCAAGTTTCATTGCTCACTTGCTCTCAGTGAACTCTTAACACTACAAAATGTTTATCAGTTCTTGGATGCAAAGTAAAACACATGTATCATCTGTCTCCTGAACCATTTCAAAAGATTAGTCACTCAAAACAAGTCAAGTCAAGTTTTTTTTTATTTTTTTTATAGAGCACAAGTTTAACACAACCGTAGTTGATCCAAAGTGCTTTACAAACAATAAACAGCAAAGGATAAAACAAATATAAGAGCAATTAAAATGAAAATTCATAACACAACAATTTAACACAAATTAATTTTGCAAAATACATGCACAACATCACCCAAATGCTAATAAGTAAAAATATGTCTTTAAGCTTGAATTAAAAACATCCAGTGATGTAGAAGCTCTGATGTGCAATGGTAAACTGTTCCAGAGTTTTGGGGCAACTACTGAAAAAGCCCGATCACCCTTTGTTTTACAACGTGAACGGGGGACGGATAGTAGTAACTGATCATTAGATCTTAAAGACCTAGAAGCTGCATAAGGTGTGATAAGATTACAGATATAGTCTGGGGCAGAATTATGCAATGCCTTATATGCAAAAAGAAGAATCTTAAAATCAACTCTAAATTTTATAGGGAGCCAGTGCAATGAAGCAAGAACAGGGGTGATGTGATCCCTTTTCTTAGTTCCTGTTAAGAATCTGGCTGCCGCATTTTGAACCATCCGTAACCGAGAGAGTGTAGATTGAGGTAGGCCAACGTACAAAGAGTTACAGTAATCCAGACGAGAAGAAATTAACGCATGAATTACAATTTCAAGGTCTTTACTAGATAAAAAGTGTTTCACCTTAGCCAATGATCTGAGATGAAAAAAACTACTCTTTACAACTGTATTTATATGCTTGTCAAAGTGCAAAAAAGGATCGAGATGGACTCCAAGATTCTTTACGTATTAAGACGAGGGGAAAAACTTATCTGCAAGCGCATGCTTTCACTCAACTCTCAAATGTAAGTTCCTTATTATTATCATATTAATTCTCTCCCATTGCATTGTACACTAACAGGGAAACTCCTGTTTACTCTGATGCTGTTAAATAGGGTCTCTGGCCCTGTGCACTGTGGCATAGTGCATGGATGTAGGAATCCACATTATGGGCTTGTTGACTGACTGGTGGCTTTGGAAGGCTCATCGCCTGATTCAGACAGGCGTTCCATTGTGACTGACTTTCAGAAGGAAGGTAGTCATGACAGATGCCTCCAACTTGGGTTGGGGACCACTGTATAGGGGCAGACCAGCATTTGGCAGCTGGATCTCAGGGAACTCTGAGATCCAGCTGCTGTTGGCAGCTCCTTGGTCAATTCCAAAGAGGAAGTCAAGTGAGAGGCATGATCTGGCATTCCTGGCCCAAGCTGTGGAGCCTTCATGTTTGGCTCCTCGACGAGCCTCCTTACAGTTCCCTGCAAGGGTGACTAACACTATAACACATCCTCTTGTGACGTGTCATCCGTGTTAACCTTACTGCAAGAGATACTGGATACCCCTTCCAAGCTCTAAGTGTATGTGGTAGCCATCGCGGCCAATCACGCTCTTGTGGCTGGCCAGTCAGTAGGCAAAAACGACCTTGTTGTTAAATTCCTGAGGAGAGTTTGGAGATTGAATCTGCCTCGTCCTCATATATGCTGACATGGGACTTATCCACAGTCTTTAGGGCCCTACGAGGCCCTCCCTACGAGGCCCTCCCAACTTGTTGCTTGTGGGCAAGTGCTTCATGACTTGAGTTTGGGCCTAACAACCAAGGGACAGTGGTCCTTAGTGGTCCTGTAGGAGTGGTCCTCAAACCAAGGCTCAGCTATATGCCTGATGGCTCTCCACTCTGTTTAAAAGACAAGTCATCACCTTTCTGGCTCCTCCTAAACCAGTGAATGAGCAGGGTCCAAATTCACTCTGCCTGGTTCGGGCTCTTAGAGTGTTATATAGAGCACTCTAGCCACTATCTGCATTCAGAGGAGCTCTTTGTGTGCTTCGGAAGCTGCTCTAAAGGGCTGCCAGTTATGAAGTAGAGACTCTCTTGCTGGATAGTTGATGCTAAAGCCCCTGCTCACACCTCTGTAGGTTTACATTGTCTTATAAAAGTGAGGGCACACTCCACCAGAGGAATGGCCTCCTCCTGGGCTTGGTTCAGTGGAGTTTCAATTGGTGATATCTGTGCGGCTGCCAGCTGGACTGTTCAATAGGACTGCTCAATAGGGAATGCTCCGGTTACTAACGCAACCTCGAGTTCCTTGAGATAAGGGAATGAGCGTTGCGTAAGCTGCCTTGTTACAGTATAAGGCTTCACGTGAGTCCATGGCTGTCGCTATTAGTCGAAAGATTCTGACGAAATGTCACTCAGAGTTATACAGCAGTCGGCTCCACCTCTTTTCCCGTGCTGATATGCTATTTGTTCATGCAGCTCAACAAACATGAACAAATTAGGCTTCAGTATCAGAGTAAACTGTAGTTTCCCCATAAGCGTACAAAGCAAAGCTCGTTCCCTTATTTCAGGGAACCGAGGTTATGTTAGTAACCAGAGCATTCCCTGTATGAACTTAATTTTTTTGGTTACTCAGCTCCTTTTTTTATTTACAGTTTTTATTTACTCACAATCAAAAATCACCTTTTTTTGCAGTTTTTATGTTATTTCTAGTAAGAAATAAGTATTAATGTAATAACATATTTGCTTAGTTATCACCAAAGCTCGTTCTGTTTGGTTGTAGATTGTTAGTTACGCTGCCTCAGAAGCATGTCTGAAATCAGTTTCATGAGGTGCTTTCGTGCGCAAACGCTGCCTGCCCTGCAAAGTCTTTTGCCTGATAAGGCAGCGAGGCAACAAGTCAGCAGCCTAAGCTTTCAGATGCAGCCTCTCAATCAGTAATGTCTCCGATCTATTAAGACTTACAACACCCAATGCGTCGCTCAATTTTTAATGACCCCACCCCCTGAACTTTAGGGGTCACAGGGAAAACATCTCAATGGTTAACAGAAAGCTTTGTAAATAAAACAAAGACATCTTCTGCTTCTTTTAAACTTCTCTTCAATATTAAAACCTTTGTAAAAACAAAACAAATATGAGTTATAAAGAAAAAACACAGTTATAGAATCACACAGTTTCACAAAGTTATAATCCAAAGTATGAATCTATATCCCACATTTTGCATATAAACAGAAATTAGAAAACCTCGATTTAGAAAAGCAAGTCAAGGTTACCAACAACACTCCAATTAGTAGGCCTAAACTTGTAAAGGGCTCTACAAACTGAATTTATATGAAGTGTGTTGGTAGTTTTAATGCATTTTGAATGTGAAATTAACTGATATGCAAAGCACGAAAGTTAGTTATGAGAACTGTGTGAAAAGTGTTTACATACATAAGGCAAAAAAAAAAAAAAAAAACTTTAATTATTAATTATAAACATTTAGTTTAGTGCTCTGAAAATAATGCAGCCACCTCAACACGTCATTATTTACATAAATGCATTGTGTATATTCAATATAATTCGATTTAATAATGAAATACACAAAGATTTACCCTTTCAAAACCATTAACACCAGGTAATGTTAAAGCCAAAACACATGCAGCACAATTTACTACATTTTTCACAACACTGTCATGACTATGCATAAAAAGGGTCACCTCTGAAAACCCAGAGCAAGAAAATGAGGCCTCTAGAGAAAGAGCAAGACAAAAAAAATTGTAGGACTGAGAAGAGGTGGAAGAAAGTGTAAAAAGTATGGGTAGAAAGAGATGATGGGTGAGAAATAAGAATAGATGTATGAGGAGGAGAGGAACGGAACGAGGAAACCATTATCTGGGGAAAGAGCATCAACATTCCCATTTATCATAATACCATCTTACCTTTTTGAGCCAATAACCTGAACTGTAAAAGCCATGTTAATCATCACTCTGGAGCTGCAGGGAAATGACACCACGAGAACACTGATGTTAAGAACACACACAGTTCAAAAGCCTTTACTAGCAATTATCCTCAGCTGTGACATGAACAGCAGCAGTCAGTGAAACATATACTCTTGAATTCACATTCATGCATTCAAGCTTTAATCCACTGCAGTTTTGTTTACATTTGAATCAAATGCCCATCTCACAATTTTAAGAACATCCAAAAAGAATCAGGCAGTCATACAATATCATATTGTAATAGTGATATGCAATGGCCCTTAAAAGGTTTTGGGACTTAGAATGAACTTTTAAAACTTTTAAAAACTTTTACATTGTCTGAATTTCATTGCATTAGATCAAGTGGCAATGTGTTTTTATGGGCCACTGTACTATATGTTGCTTGCAAAAAAACAACAAACAAAAAAACCTCTAAAAAATGTTGATCGATGGAGAAAACATTTTGGCTCCCAGTGGTGTAGTTGCTCTCCAGTCCTTATAGTGGAAGGCACTGAAGAGTTGAGGGAAAAACAAGAGAGGATCTTTCTCCATATTGGGCCAATTTACTTGTGTTGTGTTTAAAGTTTAGTTTTTTATCAGGTTGCATTAGAGAAAAACATTATCTGAAGAACAAAATGTTTCAGAAAGGAAGTCAGCAAATTCTACAGCCCAGGTGGACTGGTTCTGGCAAACATATCGATTAAAGAAACACATAGGTAATCAAGAGCTGAAATCATAAAGGACTGGATATTACAGAACAGACTGTACCACAAGAGTTGTTACCACACACACAGAAAAAAACAATTGGATCCACAAGAAAGTTTTCTCCATGAAAGCCTTTTCATGAATTTGTGTTGCTTGCTAAGACATTACTATTGCTTGCACTTAGAGATTTGAATAAACCCATAACCTGAATTAAACTTTGACTGCATCCCAGCTGTAGTGCAGCCAGATATTTAGCAGGCCAGGAGATGCCTCTTTTGACTTACAATGGGAGTGGAAACACCATAATAACAACAAATGACAACAAATGTATTGGAGGTTGACCTGCAGATCCCATCAGTCTGTCTGAAAACTGCATTTCAGTCCCATCATCTGCCTGTCCAATATGTCATTTAACAGTCTTGTCAAGTTCAAATTGTCCTTCACCAGAGACATTTTCCACACAGGTGTCATCCAACTTGGCTGGGAACTTTCTTTCACAGAAGCAAGTGACATTTAGTTTTTCATGTCATGTTTCATCATAAGCTCCTTTGTCAGTTTGATCAAAGCCATTGTTTGAATCATCCCTGTATGCACTAAAACTCCTGATCAAAAGAATTTTGCCTGTGACGAAGAGATTGACAGATTATAGACCTTTTGTGGAAAAGTCACTTGTTGAAAGTGATGAGAAGAAACACAAATGTCTTTGTTTGCGTTGGTTAAAAGAAATATTTAGCCTCAAGTTTAGTCTGACTAGAGCAATCTCAGCTAACATTTCTTATATAGCCTCAAACAGTGTCAAAAGTTTCCTCAGTGAGTCATACTGAAAGCTCCACTGTGAACTGCAAACAATTTTCATGTGGTAGTTTTGGTAATGCATGTCAGACCCCATTATGAAGCTGCAGAAATTGTTAAAATGACCAAAAAACCCTACATAACAGCAGGTCATGCTCAGTTCTGTGCTTTGCACAGCTTCTAGAGTCAATGCGAAGCTTCCTATAAGGGTTTCAATCAGGATTGCTTGAACCCCTCCCTCTGAGGCAACACATAGCTGATGCACCGTCAAACCTGACTCCACAGCACATTTCAGGGTCAAGATTGAGTGCTTGCAAGACATCAGAAATGCTTTGTGAGTTCCCTGCTGTGCTCATGTCCACTGCCTTCATGAACTCCACAGCAACTTTCAGCAGCTTGTTCTGAATATCAAGGCTAATGCACCTCCATATTTTTTGTAGTTTGAAAATAACCCTGTTTTTCTAGTTTGAAAACAACAACAGTGTTGTTAATGACTTTAATGATCAAGCAGATGTGAATGTCTTGACAGCTATTAGGTGGTGTGATTGCTTCGTGTTTGTGCCCATGAACAAGATGTGTGAACAGAGTCAGCAGTAGAATGAATTGCCAGAGGGGGCATCTGGAATTTCAAAAGGAGAATTTGGAATTTCATTGGGGGCATTTGGAATTTTGAAGGAAGCATTTAAATTTCAAAGGAGGTATTTGAAGTTTCAAAAAGAATTTGAAATTTTGAAGGGGAAATTTTAAAATGTGAAGGAAGCATTCAGAATTTCAAAGGAAGAATTTAAAATTTTGAAGGGACATTTGGAATTCTGAAGGGTGAATTTGAAATTCTAAAGAGGGAGTTTGGAAATTCAAAGGGAGAATTTCACATTTTGAAGAAGCATTTGGAATTTCAAAGGGGAATTCTGAAATTTCAGAGGGGAATTTGGAATAATCCTGAAGGGGAAATGTGGAAAATCAATAAGGGTATTTGGAATTCTGAAGTGGGAATCTAGAATTTCGGAGGGCGAATCTGAAATTTCAAAGGGGCATATGGAATTCTGAACGGTGAATTTGGAATTTCAAAGGAAGAGTTTTAAATTTTGAAGAGGCATTTGGAATTTTAAAGGGGAATTTTGGAATCTTGAAGTGGGCATTTGGAATTTCATTGTGGCATTTGGAACTTTAAGAGAATCATTTGAATTTCAAAAGGAGTATTTGAAGCTTCAAAGGATAAATTTGGAATTTTGAAGGGGCATTTGGAATTTCAGTAAGGGAATTTTAAAGGGGTCATCGGATGCCCATTTTCCACAAGTTTCTTTAGGGTCTTAATGAAAAGTCTATAATATACTTTGGTTAAAAATTCTCAATGGTTGTGTAAAACAACACCCTTTTTACCTTGCCAAAATCGACTCTGCAAAAATCATCTCATTCTGGTCCAGGCTGCTTTAAATGCAAATGAGCTCTGCTCGCCCCACCCCTCTCTTCTCTCTGTGGAGAGACATGTCTGTTTACATTAGCTGCATTTAGCCGCGTTTAGCCGCTAAACTTGCTAACTAGCACATTATTAGGAAAGGCGATCGCAAAGATTCATAAAAAAACCCTTATACTCACTGCTGCTGTAAGACGCATTTATGTAGATCGGGAGGCGCATTCCCTTCACAAACAAACATAATCTACTGTATCTTCAGGGCTCAGATGTCGGGAGTAAATGACGACCACTATGTTCATTATTACATCCAGCAACACAACACCTCAGTCGCTTAATCTGAGATATTCTTGTCTAATTTACATCCCTGCTCTGGCATCGAAACAAAGAGGGCAGACTCTGACAGCTGATCTGAGGTAAGACGCTCATGTCAATCAACTATCGTGGGAGCGGCCTCTGTTGGTGTGATGCCACAACGACAGGCATCTGAGAACGGCTCGATTTGAAAAATGGAATATTATTTTTACAGATTAATTAAAAACCACTGCATGGATTTTTATCATTATAGGGTAGATTTGTACATACACTGACAACACACATTAATGTTCAAACAACATGTAAAAGTGAACTTAGCATCCGATGACCCCTTTAAATTTTGAAGAGGCATTTGGAATTTCAAAGGGGAATTTTGGAATTTCAAAGGGAAATTTTGGAATTTCAAAGTGGACATTTAGAATTTCAAAGGGGGCGGGGCGGATTTGGAATTTCTATAGGAGCACTTAGATATATTTTACATTTAGCTCTTTTTTATTTCTATATCTACTATGTGTAAATTCTTTTTATGTGTGTATCTTTCTGTGTGTATAGCATGCAGACAAGTAGTACACACAAGTGAGATAATGAATGTATAATCAAGATAACTGAGTAATGATCTGCAAGTGATTAATTTACTGTTGCGCACCTGTTGCTTATTTTCTTGGCATACAAGTTATGTACTAACGCTGGAGACCCGCTGTCCTGCAAAGTTTGTTTCCAGCCTACTTCAACACACCTGCCTGTGATTTTTCAAGCGATCCTGGAGACCTTGATTTGCTGGTTCAGGTGTGTTTGATTAGGGTTGAATGTAAACTATGCAGGACAGTGGGTCTCCAGGGTTTAAGTTCTTTTCAATAAAGAAACATGATTAGAAACCACAATTTTAAAAGACTGAATTATAGGGCTTTTGAAGGAGGGAAAAAAAATCATAAACAACAGCTGGCCATGGATATGAAGCGCTGGGACTGAAGGAAGTGGAGGGACTTTGCTAGTGTCACAAAACAGAAGGCTACAGCTTGTAAAAGAGAGGCAAATAAGACAGGTGGTGTTACCAGTGCCGTTCGTCCCCTGACTGCAGATGAAGAGAAAGTTTTGGCCATTCTCTTGCCTCAACCCCAAGCATTAAACTACAGAAAAACAGCATGACAAAAGGTTTAAAACCTGTTAAGAATCCAATTACAATATGAGAAACTATCTAGCTAAACACTGCTTTTTTACTTCCAGAAGCAATTGATGAATCCCTCATGTATAACAAATTCAATTCGATTCCTGATTATTAGACAGCAAAACGTTTCCATTCATTACTCATGCACATCAGTAACAGGTTTACTAATGACTTCACTTACAAAAACACTGTCTGTGTGTTTTAAAGTGGTCAGCAATGGCAGCTTTACAAAGAAATCGGGGATCAGTATCCCAGTAAATGGGGGTTCGTAAACGAAATGCAGTGGGTTTAAAAGCTAATATTAAATTGAATCACAAAAATATACAATTTAAATAAAAAATAAAAATAAAGATGTAAAGACTGTACCCAAGTCAATACCCTTAAAAGTCATTATTTCCTTTGTCTCTGCTCTTTTTGCCTGGATGTTTCAGCATCTGCAATATGAAACGTTTTCATAGGAAATTAAATGTTTAGCATATCACATTGCTTGCTCTGTTTGAACGAACGCATCAGATTTCATCACTGACGGTGCAAATTAAAGATTTAAAAACCAAATTGGATTTGTGCACAGTGTAAACAAAGACTTCTGACTTCTCAGTAGCACATAAATTGGAGCCAAAGTCTCCAGCAAGTTTGCTCTAATGGGCCAGATGCCTAAAGGCCATGATTACTCTTCAGTACACTTTTCCTGGCCGAGTTAATTCTGTGAATCAAAGAGAAAAGAAGTTGAGCCACGCAAGTCTCCTAAGGTAATGAACTGAGTGCAGACAAGAACTCCTTTCAACATTTCTCCTAAAATATTTAAGAACAGAAGTTTAACAAGCCAAAATCAGAAGTACCTACAATGTAATAAAATTGCTTTGCTGTCACCAATTTGACATGGTTTTGTAAGGTTACAGTTTCGGTGGCACGGTTTCGAGAGAATACACCAAAGTGTTGCGAAGATACAGCCTCAGATCCTTTTTGCCGGGTTGCCATTGAATTCATTGATGTGTTTTATACATCAAAAAGCTTTTGGCCAGCATGATCTAAAACGGATCTCCCTCAGGGCATCATGACTATGACGTATATCAAGTTTCATCAAAGCGTGGACCAGATACAGCCTCAAGTCCTGTCAAGTCTTCATCGAAGCAGTTTGGTGTATCAAAAAGATTTTATTAACTTTTTGCTAGCATGGTTTCACGATGATCAGTGCCAAATTTGGTGAAGATTTAATGAATGGTTTTGAAGGAATTTGAAAAATATGTTTTTCACAAAATTCACAATAAAGGATGCTATAGAAGCCTATTTTCACCATGTAAGAAAAAAAATCATGCTTTGATAAGTCAGACTTTTTAAAAAGTCATAATTATTAGATAAAAAGTTAAAACGATTAGTTTACTTTTAACATACTAATTCATCATTTTAAAAGTCGAAACTGACATGCCAAACGGAAATTATAACATAAAAAGTCATAATTATGATAAAAAATAGAAACTGACATAAAAAGTCAATGTTATTTGCTGAAATTATAAAACATCAACATTATGACTTTAAAAGTCAAAATTGACATACCAAGTCAAAATGATGACATAAAATGTCATAATTATCATATAAAAAGTCATAATTATGAGATAAAGTCGAAACTGACAAAAAATGTCAAAATTACAAAATAGTAGGTCAACATGAAGACATAAAAAGTCAAAATGATGACATTATTTATCATATTTAGATGTAATTATGAGATAAAAAGTTTAATGATGCAAGTCATTATTATCAGAAAATAATACAAATTATGACATACATAATCATAAATGATGAGATTTTTAAAACACATTTTAAATATATAAATAGTAATTCTGTTGCCATTTTAAGTCATAATTTGACTTAGCATGTCATAATTGCAACTTTTTTTGTCATAATGTCATAATTTTGATTTTATCTCATAATTATGACTTACCAAAGCTTTTTTTTAAGTGATGGAAATAGATTTAATTTGGATGGACTCGAACACTTGCCGTCACAAATGGCGAAAACATTGTGCGGAAACAAGGGGTGATGGCTTGAGAAATCAATCAAGTTTTGCAAATATCCAATATGGAACATAAATATATGTTTGTGTGTATGTATACATCCAGCTACTAGATCATAATGTCTTATGCACTCTTTTTATTTTTTTAGCTTTCTAGATTGTCTTAAATTCCCAGGAGAGTTTTTTAGCCTTTGACACACTCCCAGTGTGATCCTTATTCTCACTCGCATCACTAAAGTCGATCCGTCCACTTCATTTACATATTCTACATCATTATTTTCACTCACCTCTCATGCCAGTTCACCATCTGCATTCATATCAGGTCCTGTGTCTCGGCTCAGTGCCTGATGCTTTGGCCTTTCTTTATTTTCCATATTTTCGACTGCATGATACACTGTTGTGTATTCACCTTGTGGTTTGCAGTCTGAATAGTGCTGATCCTTGTTTATGTGGATATAAGAGAGTCGTTTACGTCCTTAACCTTTGCATTCAGCACACAGAGAGCTCTCAATACAGGCATACATCATGAATGAGCTCTCACATGGTTAATAATACAGTGAGGCTTTCGCTTTTCTCCTTGACCAAAACAATAAATAACAGCAGTTATGCAATGGGTTAATGTGATTAATCTTTCTGGAGCTGGAGCAAACGCATCCTGACAAAGAATCAGATTGCACAATAATTACTGTATTATAATTAAATATTGGTGATACGCATGTTGCATAAAAAGAAATGCGTTATTGAATGTCTATATAGAGAGAAAATGATTTTTAGAAGCAGATAATGTAATTACAGCATCTACCAGCATCCACAAGATTATTGTGTGCAGAGTTTTTGCAAATTTAGATTTATCCAATGAGAATCCCTGAAATTATTACTTCTATGTGATGTGATTGTTAATTACGCAAGGAATTAGTTATAGCTTTAATAACAATAATGCAAAATTAGAAAAATTACCAAATAAAGGGAGAAATCCAAACCGTAACAGCTTTGCATGAACTAAAACACATGGCTGTAATTAAACAAGGCAGTAAATAAGACACAGGTGAACAAAATGAATAACACAGGACACAGGTAAGAACATACTGATGCAAACAACATAAATAGGAAAACTCAGAGAGCAAAAATATCAAAGTAGATGCTTAAAATTCATAACAGGTGATGGACACATGGCCCGCTAAGCTCTTACAACAGTGCGAGACAAAGCGTGTCTGTCTGCATAAACAAGCGTGTACACCAAACACTCAGTATACAACACAACAGTTCCTGCACACAGACATTCCCGGCATACACCAGACAGAGAGATGGCTCTCATCTGTCATGACAGTTTAGCGCTGAGCGCTGGGACACATCACTGATGGCTTTCGGAAACTGAAGTTTGAGGTGTGAAACCTTATCGGGTGCTATTATTTTGGACGTCATGTCAAACTGCAGCCTGCTACTGTCCAGATGACAGCCTAACCACTCAAAAAATGAACCTGGCCATCTGAAAACAAGATTAAAACTACCAAAAACACAACTTACAGTGCCAAGATTGGACTTGTGCTGTCAGAGGACGAACCTTTAACATAGAAAGCACATTTTTGATATATGCATTGCAGTTTTTACATTTTTTCATTACCTAGTACACATTTTTTAAATTCTTCACACAGTCAGCACAACAGAAGTGTTTTCAATTGCTTTGGTACAAAATGCATTAAATAGCCCCATTGTGCAAATGGATGAAGCGTTTTCTCACTCAAATCCAGCCAAACTCCATGTATCTATCTTGTTTTGCACACATTTACATAATGTTCATGGAGTGGAAAAACTTACGGCAACAGTTCTGCAAAATTCTGCAACATTTTATCACATTGGTTGTTGTACATATCACTACAGTTCAGAAATGAAATGTCTGGTAAGTGATCTGGCAAATGATCTATTGCCTTTTAAAATAACGTACCACACTAAACCTAACCAAGATTAAAGAGATAAAAACACACTTGATAAAACATTGCCATTTTAGCTTGCTTTGACAAATCTTTGAGTTTTTTTTTTTTTTTTTAAATTGTTACTCATTTCATGGGACTCATACCCGAGCACTTCATATACCTCAAATGCAATGTTGTACCGGGTACGCTACCAAGCAAGTTTACTACATCAGGAACGCCAAGCATATGTAGCTGGTTATGTGATGCAAACATCAAAATATGTTATTTTTGAAATCTTTTGAAAAAGATTTGCAGGAATAGTAGCAAAATATTACCTGAAATTTGTTGGGGAAATATGCTGCTTTTAGGTGAACTTTGGGTTTATTAAACATCTCAGTGTCATGAAAAAACGTGCATCTAAGTACATTTTTTTTTAAATTATATAACCAAAAAAACTTATAATTGGTAATATGAAAAAAAAGCACATTTGCTGAAATAAACATGCCATTTTAACTTGCTTCTATAAGTCTTTAAGCTCTTTTAAATTTTATCTTGTATCTGAGCACTTTACATTGCAAGTGCAGTATTGTACTGGGTGCGCTACTGAGCAAGTTTACTTAATCAGAAAAGCCACTTTTGGCGCTGGTTATGTGATGCAAACATCAAAATGTATTATCAAAATACTCATAAATCCAAGGCACTCAAATTTCACTCTGTGAAAAATATAAAAAACATTTCAGATAGCTTTAAAGTGCATCAACGTGTTGCGGCCGCAGCCATGTGAATAAAGGCTTTTTAGATTTTTTCACATTATTTGAATGCCTTGGATTTATGAGTATTTTTATGTTATAAAAGAATCCCGCATCCAAAGAGCATAGATTTATGGATTTTTACACCCCAGCAGCAGTTTTTTGCTTTTTTTTTTAATGTATCAGAATGTATTAGTTTGTATCATGCACTATGGTAAAAGTGTTTTTAGGTCATAACATAGTATTGTGCAAGGAAATGCATGAAAAAAAGTCTTTATTATTTGATAATCTGCCCTGTAATCATTATTTATGTGAAAAGAATAAAAGCTGTGGTTCTACTGCCATTAGTTTTCATTTCAACTTGAAACTGCAGTGAATTGTATGTTTTTGGAGACCCAGAACTAGAAAAACTGAGCATACTGTATGCTAAGTCTTTACACTGGCTACTAATCACATTTATAAATGTTTTTAATTCACAATTACTAGTATATAAATTGCTTAATGGTCTAAGTCTATACTGGTCTATATTGCAAATATGCTTACTGAATATAAACCAAAGAGATCTTTCAAATCAATTAGTAGCATAATACTGAGGGTATTTCATCTTTCACTTTTCACGTCTATGTCAAGCATTTTGAATTGCCATTGTGCCACATGAAATGTGCTATACCTTATGCAACAATGGCTGAAAGAGGAAGTATTGACTGGAAGAACCTGTAATTGGGTAATACAATACAAGAATGTACCGTTTATTTCCACGATGAAAGGCTTTGTGCCAGCTAAAGAAAACGAGAGAGATCAAGTGAGGAGAAAAATTTCAACATTTGGGCAGCTGATTGTGGTAGCTGATTATAAAATGTGCATGAAGAGAAAGGTGTACTTAGTGTTGAAAAAAGCATGTAAACAAATCATTTGCGCTAGTAAATTGAGTAAAGTGATTCAATGTCACAACTCTGTAATTTCAGAAGACATCATAATTATATTAATATTTAATGTTAAACTGGTGAAATTTCATTTTAACGTCTCTGGCCTGTAGACTTGATTTTTAGATTATTTTAAAAATTATAATAATAGATTAATTTAGTTTTACCAGTCAGTATAAATGTATAAATTCAGTCCATCATGGCAGCAGGAGAATAAATGCAAATAAAAACTGTTTTTATTTATTAATTTATTTACCAGGGAGAAAAAAAACAATGCAAATGTTTGTGATTTTCCTCTAGCTGTTTTGTTGTCCAAAGGTGAAAATGCATGATTTGAGAATTCGTGATCAGACATTTATGAGCAACAATGAAGTGAGCAATGGTGACAACAAAAGCAACAGCAACAAAACTAATAATAATAATAATAGTAGTAGTAATAGAAAGAAAGAAAGAAAGAAAGAAAGAAAGAAAGAAAGAAAGAAAGAAAAAGAAAGAAAGAAAAGCCCAAGCTTGTCACTTTCTGCTTTACTCTGAAAACACAAATCTTTTAGTTGTTTATTAAGTGGATTTATTCTGCGCCCTCACACTGTGACACATTTCCCCTTCTGCATCTGAGCAAAACACTGAATGCAACCCTGCAGGTAATCTCAGATCTCAGCTGGCTCTTTTATGAATGAGAGCCTTAATAATGAGGATTAAAGACTGAGGCATGTTTACTGGTGTAAAAGCTCATTTGAGAGTCAGCGGGCCAGTAAGACGATGCACTCTTTAAAACACTGTAAGATAATAACACGTTCTGTTGTGTGAAACGTATTTCAGTGCTGGTATAGACGGAAAGAAAGAGAGAGAGTGTTTCATTTGTACTGCTAGGGGGAGCTCTAGACTTTTCATTGGAGTCTATCCACCTTGCGCCTCGACGCAGGGTTGCCAGATTGGCGCCGTGAATGTAATCGTCGTTTGACTTTGCTCTTGAGGAAGAAACATGATATTTATATTGAAGTGCTGCTATTTTATAAGGGTTTAAAAGGTAAATGGACGTGGTCATGGTCATGTTTATTTTTTAACACCTCTCACCAACCGCGAGAATGCATCAAATGTTCAATTTGTACATCCAGCTCAAAACAGCTGATAATTCGATCTCATACACAGTAAATGGTCTTTAGGTCTATCATCATCATATTTCTGAGAAAAAAAAAAAAAAAAAAAAAAGATCCTCTACTGTCTTACATCAGTTGGTAATTCTCTAAATTATTGACTGATGTCCACATAGACGTCTCAATAGCTGTTGTCAAAATTCCTAAAAGAATGCTAATGTAGTGTCAGTCATTATTTAGATAAAATTATGAAGGGCTCATACCGAAAGATTCATGCCCTTTTGTAGCCTGACGGTTCCAAACTTCAAATTTAGACACGTTCTTTTTGCTATATACCTATTATAGCTTCAATTGTATTTGCACTTGAAAATCTCAATTAAAAAGACTTTGCCCGCTGTTCCCGACGCGCCTCTCGTGCCATTCTGCCGGCATATCTGGCAACCCTCTTTCAACCCGCATTTCTCTTGGTGTGTGCGCTGAGATCGGACTGTCACCGCGCTCAGATCGGCGCATTATACCGGAGCTGCACCTGGACTTCACCAGCACGCTGCTTTAACATACAGCTGGAGAACTTTGGATGTACATACTTATTTACCGCTGCCCGACATTTGATTTCTTTGGGAGAAGGGCGATATGGGGACACGGCGTGCCGAGGTGGCACTCAGACTGGTGATGGGGATCCAAACAAGGAGCCTTTTTATTCCTTTTCAGAAGCTCCTGTAAAGCAATCGGATATCAGGACATTGACGACCCCGAGAGCGTCGGTTTGGAGTTAACCTTACAGGATAGAAGGGAACTGAAGGTCTCTGCGTTGGACAAACTGAGTATTGCTGTTTATTCCTGCGCGCAAGGACGATTTTCATCGCATAAAAGAGACTGATTGTGTCCGGAGACGCGTGTGCGGACTGTGCGCCCGGTGCGCAAAAAGACCCTCCGTCACCAAGAAGCTTCGCGGAGACGCGGGTAAGTTCACCCTGATTTCAGTGCGCTTTGCTTTATTATTTCCTCAAAAACGAAATTCACGCAGATGCCGCTTTCCTCTTGTTTTACATAAACGCGTGCTGTTTCGGGTGTGCGCCCGCTGGTTATGATTCACCTCCGTGCGTTTCCAAGTCATTAATACAGAACTGTTAGAAAAATAGGCTATGATGCTTATGACCGCTCTTGAGTGGCTCGTGGTTTGTATTTAAATGCTTGGATAGCGGACAGATCTGTTTGCGTTTTTAATTTCCCATTAAAGATCATGTCAGATGGTGGACAGCTTTGGAGTGTTTTAAGTACTTTTACCGCAATGCTTCATTATATATGTGCATGTGGCCGCGTTGCGCTCACCTTTTATAAATTACACTCCTTTCACGCTCTGCGCTACAGTGGTACTGGATTATTGTTTTTATACATTTGTTATATAATAACGATTCCAATTAACTTGCTTTAGAACTTATCGGATTAAGAGGAATGAAACCCGGACGGCTTCTCTGAAGCGCGCAGCTGCGCAAAGGCGAACCATGCAAATTGACGCAGTCTGTGGAGAAAATGTCATTTTAAAACTGATTGTGTTCCGCGGGTTCATCGCGCTATTAGTTTCAGGAGATTTTCTGTTGTTGGAAGGAAACTGCATAAATGTCCGTACTTTACTCCAGGCATAATGGAGCTGGCCTTTTCCAGGAGCCTCTGAAGGGACATTAGGAGCGCTCTGTTAGTCTCACCTGAATGCCTGCTTTCCTTGGAGAGCGACTGCTTGACATTCTAGAGGAAGAAGAGCGGGATTAAATGGGCCAATGTGTTCTGCATTGATGCCTGAAGCGTTCATGTAGTAACTTTGCTCTCAGCGGAACGTTCTTGCTCCTCAGAGAACCAAAGTGAACAAACATTCAAACTGTGTCTGATTTGGAAGCTGGCCCTCAGATGGGTTAAAAAAGCAGTCACTATCAGATACTGGCTCGTCGCTTTGCTTCAGAGTTGCCAGGCAGGGAAGATAACATGCTCTAGGCTTGAATCTAAAGCGAAATAATAAAAAAAGAGTGTTTTCTTTTGGCCTGATTACATAAAGGACCACAACTATAAGAATAACTACAACGTTTTAATAAGCTTTTTAATTCTATGATAAGATTCACGATAAAAACACAGAGGAACGATATTGTTGAAATCACTTTCGGAACGTTTTTTCAGCTGTTGAACTATAAAAACACAGACAGCCAATCCGCTCATCTTTAAACAGCTCAAGCATTTAAAGAAATATGCGACAAAACAGATTTATCGTTATAGTTATGCAAAAACTATAAAGATAACTAGGCTAACTGTAAATACATTTTAATAATTATTCTGATTTTAGGAGAACCACACCACAACTAACAAAAAGCACAGAGGATCAATTTAGCTCAGAACGATTTATTAACAGCCAATCAGAATCCACCTGACTTTAAAGTACTTCATCATTTAAAGCGGCAGACAACAAAACTATAGCACATGCCAACTCAATCTCATGGCAATTTGTAATTTTTTTACAAGGTGGCTAATTTGTACGAATTTGTATGACCTTACTTTTGCTAAATCGTACATATTTAACGAGTTCCCTAATTCATATGCATTGTATGAATGACGTACCCCTAACCCCGCTCCTAAACCTACCCGTCATTGGGGTCTAGACAAATTGTACAAAATCGTACGAATTAGTCATTTTGTAAAATGCATATGAATTAGTTGTGAGACAGTGTTGTGCATGATTATAATAAACTTTTACGTTAACGTGAATGTGTGGACGCAAATACAGTTATCCTTTAAAGGATGATAACTATAACTGTAAAGTTCTGAAATCGTTCTAGTTCTATGAAAATTAAGAAATCATTTCAGCTGCTGAGCGATAAAACACTGACAGCCAATCAGTATCCACCTGACTTTAAAGAACTCGATTATTTAAAGTGGCAGACCAACCTGATCTCATGGTAATTAATACATATTTTGTGAGGGGGCTAATTCATACGAATTCGCTCAACTTCACTTTTGCTAAATCGTACGTTTTTTTACAAGTTCCCCAATTCATATGAATAACGTACCCCTAACCTCGCCCCTAAACCTATCCGTCTCTGGGGTCTGGACAAATCGTACAAAATTATACAAATTAGTAATTTAAAACGTGTACAAACTGCAATATAGTTATCCGTTAGAATTTGTTCCGTTATCGCTCTAATTCTATGAAAATAAAGAAGTCCTTATCAACTCTATAAAACTCTGACAGCCAATCAGAATCCGCCAGGCATTAAAGAATGCATGCATTTAAAGCGGCAGAAGACAAAATGGCAACAAACGTTATCGTGCACTCTAATATAGTTATTGTTATATCTGTTGTTCTGAAGTCTATGACGCTCTCATCCAGATACGTAAACATGCATTTGTGCGCTAACAGAGCCGTCTCTGTCTGGCGTCCTGAGCATTGATGTCATCCCTGAAGAGTGGCCCGCATCAGGAGACATGTAATGCTTTGGGTCTCAGTGCTTGTCAACCTGAGCTTTGCTTACAACGTAACCTGTCTTCACGGATGTTTCGCTTTGTCGTCTCTAATGCCTGCGTGCGAGCGCGTGTTTGTTTTAGCGTTGACCTCATCTCTGCGGCGAGCACATGTCTGCTCTAGTATCTGCTCTTTACGGCTCTCACGCTGACCACAAAGGAGCATTAGTCATTTAAATACAAC
Organism: Labeo rohita; assembly: GCF_022985175.1. Classification (NCBI taxonomy): domain Eukaryota; kingdom Metazoa; phylum Chordata; class Actinopteri; order Cypriniformes; family Cyprinidae; genus Labeo; species Labeo rohita. Next base: position 2,865,766 of record NC_066875.1, on the reverse strand, counting down.
CAGGAGTATAGGCCTACTAGGATGAAAACAGAGTTTTCTCATTAAGTCTGAGAAACGGAGCGCGGGCGGTCAACACACCGACTGGATTCGCCCGATACGGGCCGGGGGCTTTGGGAAATGCGCTTCCTGTGCTCGGTCTAAACGCTATTAGTTCAGTCACCCCGTTCATGTCTGCCTCACCTCGCTGATGAACCCCCGCACCAAACCTTCCACTTCATTTTTCCTGCATTCCCGGCAGCTCCTCAGAGGCTTGATTGATTACAGACGATCCTTTGACCCCAACTGGTCTCAAATTAAATCAACCAAACACATTAATCAATATCTATTGGGTCACGGGGTTGAATTGCAATGTGTGATCTGCCATTACTGTGACCTACAGCTGGGCGATGTATATCAAATATTCATGATACGTTCACCATGATTTTGCTGGCATGTGTAAAATTAAGTAACTTTTTATGAATCATTTACAATGCAAAAGTTGACTATGTTCAATAAAGACTTAAACTTTACAGCTAGGTTTCATTTGTTAATGCATCAACTACTAACATTTATTAATAATAAGCAACACTTCTGTTACAGCATTCATTAGTTTTTGTTAACGTCAGTTACTTATTGTTAGTTCATGTTAACTCGGGCCCATTAATAATGACGTGCATTTTGATTTTTAATAATGTATTGGTAAATGTTGAAATTAACATTTACTAAGATTAATAAATGCTTTAGATGTTTTTTCATTGTTACTAATGCAGTTAATTAATGGAACCTTATTGTAAAATACATATATACAAACAATGTGACAACAATGCATTACAAGTGTGATAGAGATTGCATAAATACTGTGAGGGTTTGCACTTACTATAAGGTGTGAATGGAAATATAAATAGATGAAAAAAAATCTTAAGTATTAATACTATAGGTGCTGAACTTTAAGGAGGCCTATACAGATTAGAAATGTTGTCATCTTTTAGTTTTAAATGCAATTTTACTGAAATAATGCATAATGCAATAAAACAATGCTGAGTTGTGTTCAGTAGTGACACAAGATTCCCAAAGCAGATATACAATAAGTGGTGTTGCAAATAAATCATGAAGTGTATGCTGTGAATTAAACTGTGTGTCATCCTCAGTAATTCCCATTAGTAAGAACATCTACATTTGCTCCAAGGTAAATGGATTTTAATAACTGAATGCATTGATTCTGGTCATTGCAGTGTGATTGTAAAGAATTGACAGTGCCATAGTGAATGTGATGTGTCGACATTATGAACAGTTCACTTCCTTAACATGATCAGCTGTAATCAGTCTCAAATGAGGCGTTTTTTCTTCTCAGTTGACTGTGAGAACGTTTGACTTGACTCCGACTCTGTCTCCACAGTTTTTAACCACATTGCTGCTTAATTTAACAAATTAATGAAAGGAAAATGGAAGATAAAAATGCTTTGCAATGTCACACTTCATTTCAGCCCATGTAAGAATAATATCCAATCAATTTTACCACTTCATGAGCACATTTTAGTAAAAATCGCAAAACTTCAGATCAGTTCTGCACGTTACATGACTGAGACCCACATACAGTAAAATATATTTTGAAATATAATCCAAAAATATACAAAAAATGTCTAAAAACTATATTTGCTAAAATATCATTCAAAATATATTTACATTAATATATTTTCTACCAATATATTTTTGTCCATTTCTTTTCTTTATTAAGCAGTTAAAATATATTGTGCCCTATATATTTCAATTCAAAAAGAAAATACATACACATATGTCAGGTTTGAATAAAAATGGTATTTGTTGTGCACAACACATTTGAATTTATTTCAGCAGGGAACATACTTTACAATGTTCAATCAATCAGTAATTATGAGTCTAGTTTTGATCTCTAGTAGACTATTCCACATTTAGCCTAAATGTAAGATTGGAAATGTATTTTCTTGTCCCTGAAATATATTTTGGTATATGGAGGTTGAAACTAAATGTATTTTCTATTTCGAAAACGTATTTAATTGAGATTCACTGCTTACAGCATAGATTTAGCTTATTTTTAATATATATTCTGTCCAGAAAACATGTATTTTTTGCTGTATGGGACTGTTTTTACTTTCTGAATTCAGTACTCTTGGCAACAATGGTGGAAATGATAGTTCCTGTAAAAAATCAAAAAAATATTTTGAATATTGTCAGTAGGCAATGTCACCCAGCTCTGGTTTGGTTGTGTCACGCTGTGACCAAATTCCGGCAGGTTGCGAGATCCCAGACATGATGCAATCTACATTTTTTGTGTCGCTGTGGTTATGTGTACGTCTGTGCTTGTGCAGGTGTGGGTTGAGATGTTGAAAGCGGTTTATTATAGTGATCCAATAGCTCTGTTAGATTGTCACTTCAGATGCAATGGGAGTTGAGGGTTTCCTTTGTAAGAGCTATCCGCTATTTACTCCTCTGAAGAGCAGGTGAGATATTGCTTTTCTCGTTTTGTCTTCCTGTCAGCTGAACTGTTGCCCTGAAAACGCTCACTGCATCTCGCTTTTTCTCCCTGTATGTGTTGGGATTTTTCTGCCAGATTTCTCAGAGCATCTGAAATGAATTTCTGCATCTCCACGGGGTCCCTTAGGGACTTCACCTTCCCATTGGCCGCCGTGTGTTTTGTGCCCTAATGAAGGAAATTTATAACCGGGGCGGTTAATTCACAGTCTGGGCGACACCGAGGCCTGCCATTCGTTAAAACGGTGTTGACTGTTTCCATATGAAGCAATCTCATTGGCTGCTAATTTGCTACTGCTTCTATTTCAGGCTGCAGTTTTTCAATCATTTTCTCTGATATTTTCAACATAGGCTCACTGGAAATATGTGATATTTCTGCAAAATCCTAACTATACAAGCAATTCACTGCAGTTTCCAGGTGGAATGAACACTACAGCCAGTAAAATGCCAACAAATTTGATTTCTTTTCACACAATTCATGATTACAGAGGCAGATTATTGAATAAAAAATACTTATTTTCACATGGTTCCTTGCACAATACTATGTTATGAGCTCAAAATGCTTTTACCATAGCGCATGATAAGTAAACTAATACATTTTGGCACTTGCAACACATAACCAGCTCCATATATGTGGCTTTTCTGCTCGGTGCAACATTGCACTTGCAATGCAAAGTGCTCATGTACGAGTGAAACTTTAAAAGAGCTTAACATGGCATTTTTGGTTCAGCAAATGTGCTTTTTTCTCATATTAGCTTTTGTTAACACTATTGGTAAAGTTTAGAGTAGGGTTTATTGTAGGTGGTATGTTAATTTCAAATATGATGGAGTATTATGCTTTTAGCACTGGACATTTAATTTCTGAACTGCTGTGATATGTACAACAACCAACATAATAAATTGCTACCACAATTAAATAAAATTTTTAAATAAAATTGTTAAATAAAATTTAACATTATTTAGCTATTTAGCAGCAGCCATTGGACATTTCACACTGAAACTACCATGAAATGTCCTGCAAGCAAACTAATATCGTTTTGAAAAATTCTTTTACACAGATGTACTTTTTTTTTTTTTTTTCTATGATGGTGAAATGTTTAATAAACAGAAAGGAGAAAAAACCTCTTGTGGACCTGAAGAGTAACATAGTTTTTACAAAAATGTAGGCACAGTGACACATTTCCATCTCTTGGGTTGGATATTTTGCTACTATTCCTGCAAATCTTAATCAAGTTAAACCAAATTTGACTTGCATTAGCCCAAACCTTATAAAAGTTACTGGAGTGATTTGATTTTCACAACTATTACATCATTTGACATTATCAGCAATAAAACAAAAGTCAGCCAACACATAACCCATTAAAGCAAAACTTGACTATAACTTATAGCATAACTACGTTATGTGCTCAAAATCTTTTAACCATAGTGAATGTTATGTTAACTACTACATTTTGGCAGTTGCATCACATAACCAGCTCTATATATGTATTTTCTGATGAAGTAAACTTGCTCGGTAGCGCATCCGATAAAACATTGCACTTGCAATGCAATATGCACAGGTACGAGTGAACTTTAAAAGAGCTTAAAATGGCGTTTTTGGTTCAGTAAACATGATTTTAACTCACAATACTGTTGCTTATAGTGATTTTTGTGGACATGCGACCTGAAAAAGTGACACATTTCCCCAACAAATTTCAGGTTTTGCAGAAACGTAGGCACAGTGACACATTTCCATCTCTTGGATTGGATATTTTGCTACTATTCCTGCAAATCTTAATCAGCTTCAACCAAATTTGACTTGCATCAGCCCAAGTTACTGGAGTGATTTGATATTCACAACTATTACATCATCTGACATTATCAACAATAAAACAAGAGTCAGCCAACACATTACCCATTAAAGTGAAACTTGACTATAACTTATAGCATACAGGGGTTGGACAGTGAAACTGAAACACCTGGGTTTAGACCACAATTAGTATGCCGTTTGGCCTCCTTTTGCAGCCAATACAGCATTATTTCATCTTGGGAATGACAAATACAAGTCCTGCACAGTAGCCAGAAGGATTTTGAGCCATTCCTTTCGCAAAACAGTGGCCAGGTCACTATGTGATGTTGGTGTATGAAAACATTTCCTGACTCGCTCCTCCAAAACACCCCAAACTGGCTCAATAATATTCAGATCTGGTGACTGTGCAGGCCATGGGAGATGTTTAACTTTACTTTCATGTTCATCAAATTACTCTTGTCACCAGTCTTGCTGTGTGTATTGGTGCATTATAATCCTAATACACGGCACCACCTTCAGGGTACAATGTTTGAGCTATTGGGTGCACAAAGTCAACCTTCACACTCTGCTCTTATTGGTGGAATGTGCGATCAGTAAAGACTGGCCACCAGGCTGCATAAATATAGCCATGAGACCTCCAACAATATATTGGCCAGTGTTTCAGTTTCATTGTCCAACCCCTGTAACTACAGTCCCTGACAAAAGTCTTGTCGCTTGTGTACAAACTGACCTCAAGTGCCGTTGAAATATATTTCTAATCAAGATTTTTTTACAAGAAATGGCTCATTTTAATCCCAACAGCTTTTGTAATAATGTTTCAGTGCAAAATGAAACTGTCAAAAAGTATTCTAATATTCAAAGCTTGGTAAAGCCCATTGAGTCAATTTTTGCAAAGACATAAGTGTTGTCGCCTTGTTATATGAGCTTCACCTGTGACTAATAATGGATCAATTAGGTCTCAGGTGTGTATAAAAAGAACCCCAGTACACTAGACCTTCACATCAACTGCAACTAGACCTCTGCAAACATGCCTAAGATTCACCCTGAGACTAAAGTGTTGATTATCAAGAGGCTGAAGACCAGATCCACTGCTGATGTGGCAGACACCTTCAATGTGTCTCAGCGTCAAGTACAGAGGATAAAAAAAGATTTGAAGAGACTGGAGACGTTTTTGACAAGCCCAGGTCAGGCAGACCCTGCAAGACAACTGCTCGAGAGGACCGTTTGTTGGCTCGAAAATACAAGGCCAGCCCATTTTCCACTGCAGCAGAGCTCCACGAGACCTGGTCACCTGGAGTCCCTGTGTCAACCAGAACAGTTTGTCGGATTCTGTCTCGAAACGGCCTCCATGGTCAAATCAGTGCCCAGAAGCCAGCACTAAACAAAAGACAACTGAAAAACCGTGTGGCATTTGCCAAGGCCCACAGCCTGCTAAAAGGATGGACGCTGGAAAAGTGGCAGAAGGTAGATTTTTCAGATGAATCTTCTGTTGAATTACACCACAGTCGCCGCAAATATTGCAGGAGACCTACTGGAGCCCGCATGGATCCGAGATTCACCCAGAAAACAGTGAAGTTTGGTGGCGGAAAAATCATGGTCTGGGGTTACATCCAGTATGGGGGTGTGCGAGAGATCTGCAGGGTGGAAGGCAACATCAATAGTCTGAAATACCAAGAAATCTTAGCTACCTTTTATATTCCCAACCATAAAAGAGGCCAAATTCTGCAGCAGGATGGTGCTCCATCACATACTTCCATCTCCACATCAAAGTTCCTCAAGGCGAAGAAGATCAAGATGCTTCAGGATTGGCCAGCCCAGTCACCAGACATGAACATCATTGAGCATGTGTGGGGTAGGATGAAAGAGGAAGCATGGAAGACGAAACCAAAGAATATTGATGAACTCTGGGAGGCATGCAAGACTGCTTTCTTTGCTATTCCTGATGACTTCATCAATAAATTGTATGAATCCTTGCCAAACCGCATGGATGCAGTCCTTCAAGCTCATGGAAGTCATACAAGATATTAAATTTGGATCTCACAGCACCACTACTTAATTTGCTGACATATTTTTGTATTTGCAGTAAATTTGTTCAATTTCTGTATAGGCGACCAAAACTTTTGTCTTGCCAAAATTTGACCTTTCTGTCTTGATTAAATGATAAATCTTTTTTCAGTGAAACTAATTCATTTCAATGCATTAAACATCATTTGGGAGGGTTTTAGCTTTTCATATGAGCTATTTCTAACACCAATTGATTAATTAAAAGTCAGGTTAATAGCAGGTGTTTCTACAAAATAGATAAGCGACAAGACTTTTGTCAGGGACTGTACATTAACTATTACATTTTGGCGATTGCATCACATAACCAGTTCTATGTATTTTCTGATGAAGTAAATTTGCTCGGTAGCACACCCGGTAAAACACTACACTTGCAATGCAATATGCCCAGGTACAGTGAAACTTTAAAAGAGCTTAAAATGGCATTTTGGTTCAGTAAATGTGATTTTAACTACTAATACTATTGCTTATAGTGATTTTTGTGGATATGTCACCTGAAAAAGTGACTCATTTATTTTTTGCTGAAGGCACAGTGACACATTTCCATCTCTTGGGTTGGATATTTAGCTACTATTCCTGCAAATCTTAATCCACTTCAACCAAATTTGTCTTGCATCAGCCCAAACCTTATAAAAGTTACTGGAGTGATTTGATTTTCACAACTATTACGTCATTTGACATTATCAGCAATAAAACAAAAGTCAGCCAATGCAAAATCCATTAAAGCAAACTTAACTATAACTTGCAGCATAACTATGTTATGAGCTCAAAATGTTTTACCATATACATATACATAACCAGCTCCACATGTGTCTTTTCTGTTGAAGTAAACTTGCTCTGTAGTGCACCCGGTAAAACATTGCCACTTGCAATGCAAAGTGCTCAGGTACGAGTGAAACTTTATTAACAATAAAAAAAAAAAAAAATCAGTCAACATAATACCCATTAAAGCGAAACTTGGTAGACATCATTGTTTTGCATTGTATTTCCCATCTCTTTATGAATAGGCTGTTTATTTTTCATGCCTACGAGTCGTCAAATCTGTATAGACTGTCTTCTTAAGAACAGATCTCATAGTATTATTTGTTGGCACACTTTGAGGCTTCACGTTTAGGCCGGGCTTGTTGGCTCATTCCGTCTCCATTGCTTGATTTGATTTTGCCTTCTAGATGTTGTTGCTTGATGGACTGAAAAGGTCTCGCTGTTGCATTATGAGAGGAGACACGGGCTCTTCAATTAACTTTCGTAGATGGTCCCGACTTCTAATGCGAGTGAAGTGTTGCCTGCGGGAAGTATATTATTTTGTTTTCCTTTCAAGAGGACTTGATCTACCAAACCAACAGGCTGGAGGCTGGAAATCCCACTCATTCTTCCTCATGACAGATACAGTTGAATGAGAAAGTCTTTATCTCTTTTAAATAATGGCTCTGCATTGCGGCGATGTGAACTGCGGAGCGATTCGCTTCACAGGGCCGCTTTTGTGTGTTTCTCACAGGCCATCATTTGTGAGGGCGTTTGGGCAGGTCTAGGAACGCTACGATAAGATGTAGTTTGCATTCAGATCAAGGTCACTGTGCTGTGCTGAGACTCCCTTTTCCACTGACTGATAAAGCAACATATCTCGGAGATTTAGAAACACGGCTTTTGTTTCTCCAGGCTGTGGGCTTCCAAGAGAACTTGGTGTGAAAAGATTTGGCTATCTTATTTTGTTGCCTTCGTCTTGGCAAAAACTAACTTGAAAAGAATGTAAAGTTTTTGCCTTTACAAGAGAAAGTTATTGTTAGACAAATACGTCCATGTAATAATAAACGACCAAAGTCCAGATTTCTCATACATGCATTTTAGTAGGCCAATAATAAGTGAACGCTGAAACGCTCAAGTGTGATAAACTGTTCTAGGATCAGTGGCTTACAGGGTATACATTAAAAAAAATATATTGGTGCTATCCATATCCATATTTTTTTAGACATATTTTTAGTTTCTAAAATTGTAAATCCATTTTCAGATTTTAGAGGTGTAAAGTTAAAAATGTCAGGGTGATCCTTGTCCAGATATCACTATGATGACATAATTAAATAAATAAATAATAATAGAAATAAAATAAAATAACTAAATAAATAAATGAAAAGAAAACTCTGTATAGTTTGACATATATTGTTTGATTATTTATTAGAAGCAAAAAGCCAGTGAAGCAGTTTTTTGGAGATTTAATGAAACATCTGTACCATTTATGTAGTTTTAGCCTATACAATTCATTTATATATATATTTATATATATATATATATATATATATATATATATGCAAAAATCATTTGACCTTGAAAAATATATTTAAAAAAAAAAAAGCATAAAAAGGAAATGTGAACACTTGCTGAAGCTGTAAGGAAAATATGTTATTCTTTTTTACTCAATTTCTGTATAGTGGTTTGTTTTGTGATCATGTGATTTTTGGGTCAACATGTGATCTATATAATCATGTGACATTGTTTAAAGATGGCTTCTACACCTGCTACAGTTTTAAGCATAGTTTGTGTTGCTTTTCTAAGTCTTTTAATATACACTTTCAGCCCTTCTGGATCATTGTGACTACCTTTAAAGATGTGGTGAGTCTTTTACTAATTTTCTGCTTTGTGGTTACACCACAACACATTTTGGAGTTATTAAATGTAATGTTTTCTTGAAAATTGTATGCAGGTTTTTCAAAACCATATCTTATTATCAGTGTTGGGTTGTAACACATTAGAAGTAACGCAAGTAATGCATTACTTTTTAATTTACAAGAAAATATCTGAGTTACTTTTTCCAAATAAGCAATGCCAGTTACTTTTTCCCCCTTTTATTGATTGAAAGCTCTCCTGTCCCCAAGTTGAGAGAAATCTGGAGTAAGATGTTACTTTAGTTCTATAATAAATGTGAACATCCACAAAACACAGATTCAGTATTCCTCAAAATAAAAAAAAAAAAAAACAAAACAGTGAAATGCAACTCAGAATCCGATGCAAACCTGCAGTAATTAAATATGTTAAATAAAACAAATCTCTTTTAAGTATTTAATCCCATTTTATTAAATAGTGTTTTTACTGCTGACCTTCGTTGTTCCAATTCAACCATACTAATAAGCAAAAATTACTAATAATGTTTTTATTGCTGAAGAGTGTTGAACTTTCTTCTGACGTGAATTTACTTTTCCTCCAGCCTGAGGCTTTTGGTGTGCAAGGGCTTTTACATTTGCCAAAAATAGAATTTTTTTATATTTGAAAACAAGCAAGCAAGCCCTGCCCAGATTAAAAAGTAATGGAAAAGTAACAGTGCATTACTTTCCACAAAAAGTAACTAAGTAACATAATTAGTTACTTTTTTAGGGAGTAATACAATATTGTAATGCATTACTTTTGGAGTTTGCTGTTGGAAATTTCTTTGGTACTGCTTTGTTTCTTACTTCATCTCGCTGGAAGCACAATTCACTGGGTTTACGAATGACAAGTGTGAAATGTTGCTTAACCCAGGGTTAAAAAGCTTGAAGTTACAGGAATTATTGAGTGTGGAAAAGGCTGTGAAATTGTAGCTTGTAGCCGTGTTGTTGTTGTGTGGCGATTGTGGGGTTTTTGGACATCGTCAGCCGTTCGGTGTTTAGCATAGTCATTTGTTAGCAGGGACAGCAGCTAAATGTCTCCACATACATTCTGTTTAATTAACTAAATCAATCTCTCGCCCAAGCCAGAAATACAATTACTGCAGTGGGCGTTGCCAAAACACCTGCTTTCTCTGTATGTATGTGTGTGTGTCATTCTCCCTTCCAAGTCTCCATTTATCTATTAAAATTGCACTTGTTCTCAAATTGTGTTGCAGCAAATAAGAACAGGTCATTATACTAAGTCTGCACTCATTTGATCAAAAATACAGTAATATTGTGAAATATTATTACAATTTTAAATGTATCACCGTTTCCACAAAAATACTGGACAACACAACTGTTTTCAACATTGATAATAATCAATTAAGCAGCAAATCAGCATATTAGAATGATTTCTGAAGGATCATGTGACTCTGAAGACTGAAGTAATGATGCTGAAAATTCAGCTTTGATCAGGAATAAATTCCATTTTAACAGATATTCACAGAGAAAACAGCTATTTTAAATTGTAATAATATTTCACAATATTACTGTTTTTACAGTAAGGTACAACGGGGTAAAAGGCGCCTTTGATATTATTTTCCTCTAAACCACTAGATGGCAGAAAAATGTGGCGTAGCACTTTCCAAAATAATCTGCTTTTCAACATACACGTGCAAATTTGCCTGATCGTGGGCAGCGGCGCAAAGTTGATTCTGGGCTTGCTTGATCTGGTATTTGGTGTTTTTAAAAGCAGCAAATAAGAATCGCTACAAATTTTAATATATCTTGAGACAAAGGTCTTCTTGATGATTTTTCAGTTTTAAGATAATTAAAGCAGCAGTTTTTAAATAATGAAGATTTTTAAACAAAATTAACGGCATGTATGATTTAGTTTCACAAAAAAAAAAAAAAAAAAAAAAAAAAAAAAAAAAATCTGTTGCTCCATAAATGTTCAGTACAAGCGTATATTTTTTTCTGCAATCATACACTTTGGGCACAGTAAAATGTATGTTTTTTTGTTTTTTTTTGGGTGTGCCTTTTAGCCTCATGGTGAGCATAAGAGGCTACTTTCAAAAAACATTAAAAAATCCTAATTATTTCAAACGTTTGACCAGTAGTGCATGTCATCATATAGGTTATGTGTGTGTGTGTGTGTGTGTTTGGCTCTTCACTGAGGATGAGTCTTTATGTCCATTCATGCTTAAACTAGTGCTGACAGAAACCACCTGGTTGTTCCAGCACAACAATTCATCTCTCTCTCTCTCTCTCTCTCTCTCTCTCTCTCTCTCCCCCTCCCTCCCTCATCTGGTTTCTCTATCCGCAGTGTCAGATTTGAGCCCTGTGGGGTTTTGTGCGTCTGTTAGGTGACATTGGTCAGTCCGTAGGGGCGAGTGTGTGTGTGTGTGTGTGTGTGTGTGTGTGTGTGTGTGTGTGAAGCCACTGCAGTGCTGCTCCAGTAGATCTGTTGTCCTGCTTCATTCACAGCCAGAGAGGAGAGAAACACAGATGTTGGGAAACAGAGATGTGTGTTTCCTGACTGCTGTCTGATTGGCTGGATTGTGCTGCTGACACACGTTTTAAAGTTTGAGAAGGATTTGGACATTGAAAATAAAAAGTAAGACTTAATTTTAGAAAATTGTCTATTGGATTCCAGAATAGAAACCCAAATGAGGTTTGGATGATTGGAAGACATACAGTATGCACACATTTCAGCCCACCTGTGTCTCAAGTTTAGCCTGGATAATTGTTTTGGTTCAGCCCATTTGTCCCTACAATGAAAATAATGTAAATGGTTAAAGTTTATGAAATAAAATGATGTGTTTTGAGCACAATGAATCCAGTTAATGTATTTTTTATGAGGTTCGTTGGATAGATGAGCTTATTAGAAACAATAGGGGTCAATAGAGTAGTTTCTTGTAAGCTCAGTTGACAAAAACATTATATATGGGTTATAATTACAAACACAGCATGGTTTTTTTTTGTGCAAGAAGCTTGTAAAATGTATTTTATGTATTATATTTTGAATTAGAATTATATTTTAATTTAGTACAAGATTTGTATATTTCTATATAGCTTTTTTCAGTATTAGTTTTAGTAAGTTTAAAACAAGTTTAAGTTTATTTATTTCAGTTAAGCAATATTATTAATTTTTAATTTAATATTTATATGTTTATATTTTATTTCAGCTTTGTCAATTACATAAAACCAAATTTTTAACAGGTTTATTTTATTTTATTTTATTTTTATTTCAATATTAGTTTTAATAAGTTTAATACTTTAAGTTTTTAATTGATAGTAAGTATAATAAGTTTTATTATTTCAGTTAAGCAACATTTTTAATTTTTCATCTAATATTTATATAGTTAAACTTTGTCAATTATATAAAAACAATTTTTAACAGGTTTATTTTATTTTAACTGCAGTATTAGTTTTAGTAAGTTTAATACATTGTTTATAATTAATAAGTATATGTTTAATTATTTCAGTTAAGCATTTAATATTTATATATTTTATATTTATATTTTATTTCAGTTTTGTCAATTACATAAAAACAATTTGTTGTTTGGGCTCCTTTGTGCTCAATTTTTATTGGAATTGCAGTATTAGTTTTAATAAGTTTAATACTTTAAGTTTATAATTGATGGCAAGTATAATAAGTGTTATTTATTTCAGTTAAGCAGCATTTTTAATTTTCATATAATATATATTTTATATTTATATTTTGTCAACTTTGTCAATGATATAATAACAATTTGTAACAGGTTTATTTTATTTTATAGTAAGTTTAATCTTTTAAGTTTATAGTTGATGATAAGTATAATAAGTTTAATTATTTCAGTTAAGCAACATTTTTAATTTTTCATCAATAAAAAATATATATGTATGTGTGTGTGTATATGTGTGTGTAGATATTATTTCAGCTTGTCAATTACATAAAACATTTTTTCATTATTTTATTTTATTTTATTTTTCATTTCTAGCCAGTCTCGTCATTGTTTTCTAATACAACTGTAAAATAATTTTTTGGATGGTTTCTTGAACAAGCTAATTACGAACAATGATCTCAGATAACTCAAGGACTGAACATTCAATTGCACAATGACAGCATCAAATATGTGCTCCTGCTGTGAAACAGATCATTTCTCTCATGCTTTATTTCTTACATTTCAAAATACAACAAGCAATCCTACTGAAACAACATACCCTGTATTCAAGACACATTCTCTAGTTTCTAGTACCAATAAACACACTAGTGTCACTTTTCTGGAGATATGCATATGGAAATAATATGCAGATGATTACATCATTAAAAATGCATGGTAAGCTCCATGTGTGGTTAATCTGGGGAGGTGATGGGTGTGAAACTATAGCAAGTTCTGGTGCACATATAGTTTAAAAGCCATCTACTCAATTTCAGGATGAAATCGATGCAATTGGAGGCCTCAGGAATGTATTAAGAAAGCAGCTGTGGTCATTTTTGGTGTCCTTTTTGATTCACTCCAAACACACTGACTGTTCACCATTAAGATTCCTTTCAAAATGGAAAGTATGTTTTATGATTGGAATGGCTCTGTGTGAATCGCGCTCTGTGCGTCATAATGAAGTGAAGCGTGAGCGTTTTCAGGGCGACTGCGGCTGCGGCTGCATTATTCTGCAGTCACACTGTCACATGAGATCAGGAAGGAGATTTCAGATGCCTTTTATTCGGGTTTAAGTGAAGCGCCTGAGACATCAACAGTTTCTCTCTGCACGCTACGCTGAGCGCTGAATAAAACCCAGAGAAAGAAAGAGTGACAGTTTGAGCCTTTAAGAGCTTCAGACAAAACGAGAGAACTTGAAGAAGAAAAGAGGAAAGCTGCAAAAACTTGTCAGTGAGTCACACCCTCATCATCCGTTTCTGTCTGATTTCCTCAGAATGGAGGGATGACGGTGAGGAATTGGGGGTGTGGCTTGATCAATGGTTTTAGCCACACCCTTGAAATGTGATTGGCTGCTGGCCATCTCAAAAATCTCTCAAACAAGATGCAACAATAAATAAAATTAAAAATTACTGGTATTGTGATTATTATTATAAATGTATACAAATGTGTTATCTTAAAATATATATTTTTTTATCATAATATCATTATGTAACAATAATAATAATAATAATAATAATATATATATATACAAATGTATTGTTTTATGTTTATTTATAAAATAATACATAATTTATAATTAGTATTATTTAATAAGTAAAATTCTAACAATTTTTAATTATTAGAATGTATTGTTTAATAATAATAATAATAATAATAATAGTGATGATTTGTGAGTAGTGTTATTTAATAATAAAATATTTTTTATAAAATATTAATTTTTCATTTTTAATTTTATGATACTGTCATTGTATAATTGTATTATTTTATAATTTAGTTATATAATACTACATAATTTAGAATTATTTAATAATTAAAATTCCAATAGTTTTTGTAATTACGATGTTTATTAATAATAATAATAATAATAATAATTTTTAAGTAGTATTATTCAATAATAATAATAATAATAATAATAATAAAGCTGTATAGAGCTGTACTGTTTATTATATAATTATAATAAATTATTATTAATATTATGTAATAATTACAATAAGTAATAAAATAGCAATTTCTAAAATTATTGTATTGTACCATCACATAAAAATAATATAATAAATAAATAAATTTAAAAATAATACATTTATTTTATGATTTATTAATAAAATAATACATAATGTATAAAATATTTTTAGAATACTGTCACTATATAATAATTTTATTATTTTATCATTTATTTATAAAATACATCATTTATAATTATTCAATAATTAAAATTCTAATAGATTTTATACTTATTGTGATGTATTGTTTAATAATGATAATTTATTAGTATTATTCAAATATAATTATAAAGCTGTATAGAGCTGTATTATGAAATTTATAATAAATTATTATTATTATTTAATAACCACAATAAGTATATAAGTATATATAAAAATATGTATTGTGTTGTACCATTACTTAATAATAATACTAATAATAATTTATAAAAAATATTTAATCATGCTATCATTTATATAATAATAATACTAATAATAATAATAATAATAATAATAATAATAATAATAATAATAATAATAATAATAATAATATTTAATAATAATTTATTATGATTTTTTTAATGCTTAATTCTCCTGTAAGCCCTCGTTTGTTCCTGATGGTAAGTCATCTCTCCCCCGTCTATAATGAAGAGGATTATCAAATCCAAAATCAAGCAGGGCCGCTGCCTGCCGGTTCCTTCAGCTGAGCCGCCATATGGAGGATTTACCCATAATCCCAGTGTTAAAGGACTTCAGAAAGAGATGCAGAGAAAGGCTTGATGTCGTGGCAGTGTTTGAGCTTTTGTGTGTGAAATCATGAAAACGCGCAGGTCATCGCTGACTGACTCTGATCGGTCTGAGTGTGTTGCTGCGGGAGATGTAGAAAAATCATGCGTCTCAAGGTCAGCGCTGCAGTTCCGTGTGAAACGATGTATTCATGCAGCTGATTTGATAAAATCACACACTGAGATATGAAGGAATGTCCGTTTCAATCATTAAAATCATTATTAGGATTTTATGGCTTAAGGGCCAACCACCCCGTACTGCACTCACACATCTTTCTATTATTGATCTGCAATCAAGGTTTTTCTCTCGCTCACTGGGTTCTTTTCAAGCATTAAGGCATTTTTTTTTTTTGTAAAGCTCAGTGTATATTGTCAAAAGTGCTTGACTGTACAAATATGACCTTGTCATGACATTTTTAACGTTCTTGTTTTGACAGTCCTGTTGTTATCGATTTAATGCTGCCTTTAAGTGCATCTGGGAAACCTGTAGCTCTGCGTTGAGTGTTATTACGACATTTCACATAACATCACACGGAAATAACCTAAACGAAAGAAACAATACCATGAACAATAAACACAAATAATGACATCTGAATTCAAAATGATTGAAATACAGTGTGCAAAACTAATGGCTTGCAAAATTATTCACTATAATTCACTACAGACTTTTTTTTACCTATTATTCTTTTATATATTCTATTCTGTTTTATTATTATTATTATTATTATTATTATTAAATTTAAATTGTATTTATTTATTTGGTTTATTAGTAACAGTGTATGTGTTTGGGGCAAAATGTGGATTATTAGATTTTTTTAGCAGTGTTATTTTAATATAACTATTATACTAAAGATAGTATTATAATGTACTATTTTATATATATATATATATATATATATATATAATTTGTTTTTGTCATTTAGTAGATTTTGTCAATGTATGTTTATATCATTTTCTAACAAATTTTCTTTCAGTTTTAGTTATTTTAGTACATCAACTAAAATGAGATGTTACTCTTACAAGTAGCAAAAATATGTATTTAATTAATATTTTATTTCAGTTAATGTTTATTTTATTTCAAGTGATTTAAAAATGCTTTTAAATGGATTAAATTGTAGTTTTAGTATTAGTTAAATATAATAAACCTGTTTTCCATCTGTGAGGCGCTCCCATCTGTTTGCTGTCTCCCTGAAATCCTCTTCTGTTGAGAATCTAATGCACACTGACCTCCGAAACATGATTGTGTTCTGTAAATCAAAGTGCATCTATCAGCGAGTCGGCGCGTTTATCGACAGATGCATCTCGCTGGAGCGCTAAACTGTCTAAATTCTCCATCATTATCCTCAGAAACTCGTTTAATGCCTGTGTAATTTCTGCCGGGACAGATGTGGCCGCGCTCGGGGTGTTTCTCTCGTTTTTCTGTGTGTTCTGCATTGCTGTTTTCTGGAGTTAGAGAGGTTAGCTGTGGTAACGAGACGGTACGTGCAGGTCGCAGGTCTCTGAGAACTTAATTTATGGTGCATTCAGAATGCTTGTTCGGCCCTGAATACGTAATAGAAGAGCACAACCGCAGTGGAATACTGATGCACTCGCACATGCGTGCACACGGCTCCCATCACAGTAATTGCTGGATTCCTGTGGCTTTAATATTAAAGCATTTCTCTTTCGTGCATTGTAAGGTCACGTGACGCTGACCTTAAAATGTCATTGAACCCTGTAACGTAATAAATGCAAAGCATAAAAATTATGCAGTATCATATTTACAGCCTATTAAGTGTTGAAAACAAGAAGGACTTTGGCTGTAGTTTCACTTTTTGACCAAAAAAAGCATGTTAGTCACATTTTTGGCCATTTAGAGTAAATACAGCAGAACAACTCTGGCCATTTGGAGTTTTTCTGATAAGGTGTAATGTACTCTAGCGCTAAATGATCAACACAATCCATCATATTTTAGCTGTGGGAGCAGTTCATTCAATATATATTGATATTGCCTTCAATTCAGTCTTACAGTTATAGTCGGCAGTACATCATATACAGTACTGGGACTTTGGTTTACTGTAGGTGGAAAACAGTCCCATTAGACTGAATGTACTTATTTTACTTGTAATAAAATCTGTAAATTGTCATATTCTATTCAGTTAACAGCCAAATTTTGAAGTGCAGCAAACCACACAGCGTTTAGGCAAGCTTTGTCTTTCTAAAAATACCAAAAAGCTGAACCACACTCACAAAAAACGATGCGTTGCTGACTATATATTTTGCAGAGAACATGACAAGTAGCTGTTTTAATGTGTTATTGTTAACTGCAGTATTTTTATAGTCATTAATCTCAGCCCTACATTGCCGACTAGTCAAACTCCTACTGTAATAACACATTTGAACAACACTACAAGGTGTGAGATTATGGCTGCTTCTTCAACAACAGGCACTTTTTTTGCCCTACGGGTTGATTTTTATTAACTTTATTGTATAAAAGTCACTTTAAAGCTATTTTGGAAATTGCTTTTGTTGGTTTCATTATTTTGTTTAGGTCCAGAATGTTCAGTGCTATTTACATAATGTTAGATTTTAATGTTGGACATTTTTATTAGACAAATTTAATTGGATGGGGAAAGTGGTTTAAGAATGCAAACAGACCCAAAAGTGACCGTAATTGCCTCTAAAATATAAACAATCTTAGACACTACCAACGTTTTTTGGAAATAAAAGCATCTTCTCCTCACCAAAGCTGCATTTATTTAATAATAAAAAAGGAAATATGTTAATGCATGAAATGCACAGGCCAACATGACTGAAAAGGGAAATTCACAAATTTGGATTCTAAATGTCAAGTCAAATTCAATGATTTGATGCTCTTGGTAGCCAATATTACAAATTACTGCAAATCAACTTGTATTTACCGTGGTCTGAATTATTTCTTTCATTTATTTACATTTCTGTTTAAATATGTGGGGTTGGTAAGATCTTTAAAAAATGTTTTTAAAAGTCTTCTGCTCACCAAGGCTGCTTTTATTTGATGAAAAATACTGTAGAAACAGTGAAAGATTAAAATAACTGTTTTCTATGTGAATATCTGTTAAAATGTAATTTATTTCTGTGATCAAAGCTGAATTTTCAGCACCATTACTCCAGTCTTCAGTGTCACATGATCCTTCAGAAATCATTCTAATATGCCGTTTTTCTGCTCAATAAACATTTCTGATTATTATTAATATTAAAAACCGATGTGCTGCCAAATATTTTTGTGGAAAATTATATATTTTATTTTTCCGGATTCTTTGATGAATAAAAAGTTCAAAATAACAGTATTTATTTAAAATTCTAAATATTTTGTAACATTATAAATGACTTTACTGCCACTTTTGATCAATTTAATGTGTCCTTGCTGAATAAAAGCAGTAACTTCTTTAAAAAAAACTCAGACTTTTAAGTTAGAAATGAAAAGGGATATGACTGCACTTAAAAGTGGTAACTGAGCTGTTTCCAACTGATTTAACATATAAAAATGAGTTTTGTTGGTATATATTAATGTATTTAAGCAGATTCAGTGTTGTTAAATAATATTTCTGATTTAAATATGAATATTTTTACCATTTTCCAGAGTGAAACTCTGGATTTGAAATCTCTTGCTGCTACGACAGAAATAAAGTGATCACAATGAACACCTCTTTTTTTTTTTTTCCTTAGACATCTGCATAGAAACCGCACAAGGTGTTTCGGGTCATTCGGGTCACTCTTCTTGGTAAGAGTGGCCCAGCAGGAAAGAGAAATGGCATCATTTCCATTTTGGCCATTGAGTCTTTTTAAGGTCTTATTAACATCTACTCGTTTTAACAAAGCGTGCTTCTGTAAAGCATCAACCGGACTCACGCGCGCTGCTTCTGGAGGGCCCTCGTGTGAGCCGAGCTCCTAATGAAGCCGGGATGAGATGGGATTTATTCCCGCTCGCTTTTTAATTTGGAGAACGCCGCTCTCCTCCTGCAGTAAAGAGTCGTATCGGTCTCCTCCTTCTTTGTCGGGGGATTTATTCTGGTCGCCTGGCTGCGTTTCTCTCAGGTTCCTCCCCCTGCGGGCTTTGTGGCTTTCGGCTCGATTGATTTCCATCCGATCGATAGCTCGAAGCTGGAATTAAGGAAGGAAGCGCGAGTCACGTCCTGCCGATCTGGCCGCGGTCTCCGAGGAGGGCTGAGGTATCAGAATAAACCCCTTCGGAGCGGGACGGAGGTGCATTTGAATACGATCCATCACCGGATTGATGCGGCCAATGATCTCCGCAACGCCAGCCAATAATCTCCCGCGCAAAATCCCTCCTGTCACCCTCCGGCCAATAACGCTTCCCGTTTGATCCCGCTCCCGTCATCCGGCCAATGAGGCGAAGATTGATGCGCGGCCCAGCGGAGCAGAGCGCTTTAAACGATGACACGCGTCTCTCTCACCTTGAACCTAATTGACTGTCTCAAAGCCCGAGTCGGGAAATGCTGACGGGGAGGATCACGCCTGTCAGAGAGCAAAGGGTTGATGTTGTTAGCGACGCAGGGCTGCTCCAGCACTCCGCCGATGAACACAGACGTCACTTCCAGCTGAGGTCACGCAGACGCAGGACACAAGGACAGGCCGGGGTATCTCTATAGGCTACACACGCATACAGCATGTACATACATGTATTAGCTAAAACTTTTTAGCTACAGTTCAGGTCAAAAGTTTACATCCCTCTTTCAGAATCATTAAAAATATTACATTTTTTACCAAGATAAGAGGGGTCGTACAAAATGCATGTTATTGTTTATTTAGTACTGACCTGAATAAGATATTTCACATAAAAGATGTTTACATATAGTCCACAAGAGAAAATAATAGTTTATACCATATTAAAATAATTGATAAAAATGACCAGTTCAAAAGTTTACATCCCCTTCATTCTTAATACTGTTGTTCCTGAATGATCCACAGCTGTGTGTTTGTGTTTAGTGATAGTTGTTCATGAGTCGCTTGTTTGTCCTGAACAGTTAAACTGTCCACTGTTCTTCAGAAAAATCCTTAGGTCCCACAAATTCTTTGGTTTTCCAGCATTTTTGTGTATTTGAACCCTTTCCAGTAATGACAATATGACTTTTAGATCCGTCTTTTCACACTGGGGACAACTGAGGGACTCATATGCAACTATTACAGAAGGTTCAAACACTGATGCTCCAGAATCATGCTAATAACATGCTAGCAAGATGCTAATCATGTTAAACCATGTTAATAATGCCAGTAACTTGCTAATCATGCTTAAAACATGCTAGTAACATCTTAGTAACTTGCTAGAAGCATGCTAACAACATTCTAGTAACATACTAATCATGCTAACAATGCGCTAATCATGCTAGAAACATGCTAGTAACTTGTTAGTGATGCTAAAACATGTTAACAGGCTAGTAACTTGTTAGTCATGCTAAAACATGTTAGCTACTTGCTAGAAACATACTAACAACATGCTAACAATATGCTAATCATGCTAGAAACAGTCTAGCAGCATGGTAGTAACTTGATAATCATGTTAGCAACATACTAATTACAGGCTAATCGTATTAGAAACATGCTATTAACTTACTAGTCATGCCAGAAACATGCTAATCATGCTAGAAACAGTCTAGCAGCATGGTAGTAACTTGCTAATCATGTTAGCAACATACTAATAATAGGTTAATCATGTTAGAAACATGCTAGTAACTTGCTAGTCATGCCAGAAACATGCTAACAACATGCTAATCATGATAGCATCATGTTAGTAGCATGCTAATCATGCTAGTACCTTGTTAATTGTGTTAAAAAACAACCTAGCAACATGTTAGTAACATGTTAATCATGCTAGCAACATGCTAGTCGTGTTAAAAACAGGCTAGCAACATGCTAGTAACTTGTTAATCGTGCTAGAAACATGCTAGCAACTTCCTAGTAATGCTAGAAACAAAACATACTAGCAACATACTAATCATGCTAGTAACATGTGAATCATTCTAGAAACAGTCTAGCAGCATGCTAGTAACTTCCTAATTGTGTTTAAAAAACAACCTAGCAACATGTTAGTAACAAGCTAGCAACTTGCTGGTCATGTTAGAAACATGCTAGCAACAAGTTAGTAACATGCTAATCATGCTAGTAACATGTTAATAATTCTAGCTACATTCTAATCGTGCTAGAAACATTCTAGCAGCATGCTAGTAACTTGTTAATTGTGTTTAAAAAACAACCTAGCAACATGTTAGTAACGTGAATCATGCTAGAAACAAGCTAGCACATGCTAATCATGCTAGAAATAGTCTAGCAGCATGCTAGTAACTTGTTAATTGTTTAAAAAAACAACCTAGCAACATGTTAGTAACGTGAATCATGCCAGAAACAAGCTAGCAACATACTAGTAACTTGCTGGTTATATTAGAAACATGCTAGTAACAAGTTAGTAACATGCTCATCATGCTAGTAACATGTTAATAATTCTAGCTACATTCTAATCATGCTAGAAACATTCTAGCAGCATGCTAGTAACTTGTTAATTGTGTTTAAAAAAACAACCTAGCAACATGTTAGTAACGTGAATCATGCTAGAAACAAGCTAGCAACATGCTAATCATGCTAGAAATAGTCTAGCAGCATGCTAGTAACTTGTTAATTGTTTAAAAAAACAAGCTAGCAACATGTTAGTAACATACTAATCATGCTAGCAACATGCTAGTAACTTGCTGGTCATATTAGAAACATGCTAGCAACACGTTAGTAACATGCTAATCATGCTAGTAACATGTTAAACATGCTAGAAAAATGTTTTAAACTTTCAGGCTATGCTTTCTCAAGCCAACCTAAAGTTTTTTTAAATCTAGTTTTAGTTAATGTTCCTAGGTCTGGTTTAATATCCCTGGCCTGGACATCCCGTTCATCGTCGCGTAACAGTCGGTTGAACTCTGAGAACAGGTCCTACTGTCCAGGGCTCCATTTGTCTTCGGGAGTTTAGTTGTCAAAGATTTAACGCTTGTAAATTCCCCAACGTGTTAGATGAGAGACACAAAATAAAGCCATCACTCACCGCGGCCGAGCAAAATCACGCAGGAGAGAAGCTGTCATAGCGGGCCTGAGTGCTCGGTCGCCCCAAACATCACTCGAGCTGTCAGGTTACCGTGGCGATGTTGGCTGCGCGTGTGTCGCGGTACCGCGGCGGCGGGGTCAGAGCGTGCCAGTCTCCGCGTTCCCCGGCGAGGTGCCGCCCTCACGGGGAGCCTGCGGTAAGAGAAAGTAATCAGTCATGATGTCAGTGCCGAGCCCCCGACTCAGTCAGGCTAATAATGAGCAGGCAGATCTATGAACAGCCCCGCCGAATAAAGGACCGCTGTGGGCAACGCTGCCAAGCGTGGCCCGTTTACCGACAGAGAGCTAAAAATTGAGACGCTGCTGCAAGCGTCACAATTCCACTATTCGAGGACAAAGAAAGGGCTGTATTTGCTTCACTTATTTGCAATCATATTCAGCTGTTGTGTTTGGTTTTGAGCGGTTTCACTAAACACATTAACCCTGTAAAGCCTGGCATATGAAATAATAGTCAGAAAAAAAAATAGAATAATTTATTGAAGCTTTATACGTGTTTGTATCATACAGAAGGATTTTATGGCTCATGCAATATGATAGAGTGACAATATGGAGAAAAAAACAGCCCAGTTTTATTCAGAGGCCCAAACTGAACAAAATGCAATTTGGTGCAGATGCTGATATTTATATGGAGAGAAGTAAGATGAAATTCTCATATCTAATGTAAATCAGTGAAATCTTTTATAACTGTATAGCAGAAACTTGCATAAATGAGATAAATATTAGTCTTCACTCTGTATTTCCAAAAATATGTTACATTAAGATGATATTTAGATGGGAGATGAGCAAATAAACATTCTTCAAAAGTCTGATGGCCACATTTGATGCTCATGATCGTTGTAAGGATAATCAGTTGCTTCAGTTCAGTAAGTGTTCATCTTGAAATCTTCCTAATAATTCTGAAGATATTTCTATGTTTACTTTATAAAAATCCGTAAAGATTTGACTGCAAAATGACACATGATGCACAAGCTGAAGGTGGACATTTGTACCATACCAAAAGGCCTTTTACTTGCTAAAAATGTCTAAACTATCAGTCAGATGATAGAAAGCATGTAGTAGATTGTGTGCGACAGGTTTAACAGCAAAGTTTTGATCATGTTGATTTAAAGGCCTTAGAAATCTGTCACTTTGACTTAATGGATTATCAGTTGGATCTGTCATGCTCTGTTTATTTCTGTCAGTAAAATATTGTAATGCTTCAGATTTTTAACATGACATTGATATCACAACAACTTGTGTCAAAACTCTTTTAACTCAGAGGAAGACGACAGATACAGTCTTGCAATCTGTTCAGCCCATTTAACTGAACAATACCTCATGAATTATTCCACCGAATCGCTTGTTTATCTCCCCAAATCCTCACTGATGTCTCTCTTTTTATTTAAAACTTGTTTCCTTGAAAGCTTTTGCTGCACTTTTAATTGCTATTAGCATCATGAGAAAGTCTCTGAAGGAAAACATAATTTATTTTTGATGGAAACCAATTAAATTATCCATCAGCGATTTTAAAATTGGCTAAACGACAAGATTTTTGGGTAACGCAACCTCTGATTTTTGTGAAAGTTTTTATAAACTCTTCAGATATTTCTATATTTCTGCATATATTTTCCTACACTGAGATCATGTAATAAGTATGTGAACCTTTTGCCTTCAATATCTGACGTGACCCTCTCGGGCAGCAGTAACTACAACCAAATGTGGATTAGTCCTGCTCATCGGCTCGGAGGAATGTTGACCCGTTCCTCATTATGTCACTCTTCAACGTTGTGATTTTGGTGGGCTTTCTTGCCTGAACTTCTGTCTTCAGCATTGCTCTCTTATATACTCTTAAAATAATGCATGGTTTCATAAAGGGTTTTAGCGAAGCAATAAAAGAACTATTTTGGGCTCCCCAAAGAACCTTTGAACAGTTCCTAAAATAACGTTTTTTTTTTTATATTGTGAGGAACATTTTAACAGTCTTCCACTATTAGGAATCTTCTGTCCAACTAAAAGGTTCCATAGATGTTAAAGGTTCTTAATGGAATCATCATAGATGCCAATAGGGAACAGTGTAGGACTTAATTTTTAAGAGTTTGGATTCTTCTGGGAGAGTTTTAGATCTGCAGTGTCTTCGTCTTTGTTATCCTGCCATGCACATCATTCTTGTCCAGCGTTTGCATGATAATGGACTCATGAGCAACAAAATTATTCAGTGCAAAATAGATGAGATCCCTATAGATTCTTAAATATTTTTTTGGCAGTGCTATGTAGGAGTGGGTGATAAAACTGTAGACATTTGACAACCAGTTGAAATTAGATTATAATTGCAATGTTGCATCATCACAAAAGTTTACCATTTGCATTTCTTTGTCTCTTGTATTTATTTATCCTGTTGCTTGTAATTAGTTTCCTTGTTTTTTTATTACTGACTGTTTACTCTTGGAGTGATTTTTGTTGGATGACAAGTCCAAGGTCGACTAACAGTAGTATTGAATTTCAATTGTTTGTTTACCATCTGCTTCCTAGTACATTTCTGAACCCAAAAACAGTTTGTAACTGGAAATCTATTTTGACTGAGGCAAAGGCAGACTTTCACAAACCTTTTTTGAGAGAAAATACTTGAAATCTAACATTCAATCAGTGTTATTTGTCATTTCTTTGTGAAATTTACTAGCAATTACTGAAAATTGTGACCCAGTCAAAAGGGTCAGTTTTTTTTTTTAATTGATATTTATACACTATATAAAAAGCTGAATAAATAAACTTTCCATTGATGCTATGGTTTGTTAGGACAGGGCAATATTTGGCCGAGATACAGCTATTTGAAAATCTGGAATTTAAGGTGTGCAAAAAATCAAAATACTGAGAAAATCGCCTCTAAAGTTGTCCAAATTAAGTTCTTGACGATGCATATTACTAATCAAATATTACGTTTTGATATACTTAAGGTAGGAAATTTATAAAATATCTTTACTTAATATCCTAATGATTTTTTGCCTAAAAGAAAAGTAGATAATTTTGACCCATACATTGTATTTTTGGCTGTCCCTACACATATATCCATGCTACGACTGGGTTTTTGGTCCAGGGTCACAATTGTCACCATTTTTTTTTTTTTTTCCCAGTATATGTGTTGAGGAAACCTATGTTCTTCCAGTAGGGCAGGTCTGCGAAACACAAGTTTTATCTCATTAACTGACTTCAATTGCCTCTTGAAATGAACTGTTCCTCTTAAGTTATTTATCATTCTGTATTTAGATGGTTCTAATGAGCCATTCTGCCAGCTCGGAGTGTGATGTCTTTATGGTAACCTTTATAAAAACTACTCCTTCATAGCAGCATATTGCAACACGAGGGTTGCCATCTAGACATTACCCTCTAAGTCGGCGGAGCGGCTTACTGGGGTTGCTAGTATCATATTACCAACATTTATCAAGTTGCAGACGCAGAAACAGGTGGGCCGAGAGACTCAAGCTGTGGTCACACGTTGGTGTGGGAGTCTGTTCTCCTCCGCTGTGTTTTCAGATGCTGCCCTCACCTTCAGTCACTCACTAATCGCCAACACGTCTCCATCTGCATCTCAGTGGAGTTCAGCTCGAGTCAGTGTAAACACCCACATATGTTATCTTCACACATGGCTTAATTGCCGCCCCTGTGCTGTGACACGGTCCTGTTTGCAGAAATACAAGGCTGTCTTTGAGAATATTTGAGTCAAAGAAGTTTCTGGAGTCTGCATGAATCAATCAGCCCTATAGGGATGTGCCAGTTATAGATGCAGTTTACTGAAAGGGCAGTGCAGGGCAAATTAATGCTTATGCTGTTGATAGTTACCGGCATACATCTGAAATTATGATTTTAAAATGAATTGTAACATATATATATATATATATATATATATATATATATGTATATGTATATGTGTGTATATATATATATATATATATATATATATATATATATATATTATACACATTTTAAAGGGGTCATCCGATGCCCATTTTCCACAAGTTGATGATTTGTTAGGGTCTTAATGAGAAGTGTATAACATACTTTGGTTAAAATTTCTCAGTGGTAGTGTAAAAAAAACCCTTTTTACCCTGTCAAAATCAGCCCTTTTCAGAGCGAGCCATTTTTTTTTTTTGCATTTGCCTTTAAATGCTAATGAGCTCTGTGCACCCCGCCCTTCTCTTCTGTGGGGTGAAGAGCAGTACTGTTTACTTTAGCCGCAAAACTTGCTAACTAGCACATTATTAGGAAAGGTGATTTTGCAAAGATGCATAAAAAACCCCTATGCTCACTTCTGCTGTAGGTAAAGCTGGATCACTAATGATTTGCATGAACATAGGCACATTTATGTAGATTACTGGGCGCATTTTCTTTTGAAAACGAAAGTAGCATTAATCCTCTGCAGCAGCTCAGATATCAGGAGTAAATGACGAATGCTATGTTCACTATTACATCCAACAACTGAACAACTTATTCGCTTAGGAGCGAATGTCTTCCCCGCGGTCGGAACTATTTAAACCCACTCAGGGCGGGTCTAAGGTAAGATGTTTCAATGTCAATTAACTATTGTGGGAGCGGCCTTGGTCGGAAAATGGCTTGTGTACACACTGCCAACACAAATTTATGTTAAAACAACATGTAAAAGTGAGTTTTGATGACCATTTCCTTGAAAACAGTATAAACGTTTTTTATTTAAAATAAATATCACTAAATGGAATCACAAACTGCCCAAACACGCCCTCACCAATTAATTGGTCAGACAAACATATAGACACGCCCCCAAACTCACCCCATTGGTTGAGCCTGTTCTGCTTTGAAATGTTTATATAAAGGCTGATTTGATGAGCCACAATGTGTTTTCAGGGGAATCTAACCTATAAATATACCTGAAGCCATCACTGTATATAGAGATGCTATAACTTTAATAAAGCGCTCCGTTCAGCTTTAAACTCTCCAGTCTGTCTGAATGGTGAATGTGTGTGTGTGATGGAGACGTGTAAAGAGCAGCTTGTGTGAATGATAGTGGGAACTGTGGGAGTATTCGAGAGGCAGATTAGAAATGTCACAGGTTGATCTGGCACCAGACAGATGCAGCGCAGTAGGACACGCGCACTCATATTGCCGCCTCCTCTTGACTGAATGTCACCCACTTCTCTGCCCGTCTCTAAACCATTCTCACCTTCCGATCATACGCCGCTCCTCCGTCGCCACACCTGTGGGAACTGTGCTTTTTTGCGCTCACCGGAAGAAGAAAGTATAAAAATGTAAGATGGAAGTTGCATGTTGCGTTAGCCCTGCTGCGAGACGCCACACTCGCACCATCTGCCTTCTTCAGCTTCTTCTAGGTATTATAGACCTCCTTGGAGGATCGAACCTGCATGGATCCACCTGATACACTGCCATATTTGCTGGACGAGAGACAGATAATATTTAAAATAGGAATTTTAAGCATCTAGGGAGTATACAGGTGAATTGGAGCACTGATCCTCTGTTGTCCCACCTATTTTTGCACACAGGAACAGGAAGGAGTGCTTACAGCTTTGCTCTATGACTAATTTGGGGCCGCCCTTTATTAAGCGTCTGATAAAATGTGAACGTGGGCCCTCGCTGGGGTTCCCGATGAGACTCTGGGTTCATTCGGCGCGTAGTTATGTTACCTTTCCTTTCATCTGCGCCTCCGCTAATACGTATTTAATTAGCGATTAGCCCCAGTAATGGCTCTAGATGGTGGTGAGTGATTTCCGCATGTTTGTCGGGATTTATGAAAGGAAAGGAGTCGAGCCGCCCCCCTCTGAGCAAATGCGTCCCTGCGCAAACATGCTTTTGTTTTCATGCGATGATGGAACATTGTGCACTGCCGACACAAATCTGTGTGTGTGTGATGAAAGGTCATTGAAGAGTTTCGTTCCTGTGAGCATCTGTGTGTGTGTCTTGTGTTTGGAGGCGCGCAGCTGGCTGTTTCAAGCTCTGATTGCTTTCGAGGACGATTAATTGGTGCTGCCGTTTGGATTCAGGTAGCATGCGCACCTTACACGCACACTCATTTGTTTCAAGTAGACTCATCTAAAGGGCAAGATAGAAAGCTGAGGATTAGAGTTGAGGCTTGAGTTGAGGACACGTAGTCGGCAATATGATATTCACGTTATTTTGGAATGCAAATGCAATTTGTTTTCTGTAAATGTGTGAAACTTGCAATTCATTAACCTGTAATACTAAATAATAACAAAGTGCAGTAAACAGTAAAACTATTTGCTCTACAAACCAGTGTGTGTATAATTATGATAATGTAATTAAATATAATAAAAAAGAAAAATGTGCAATTTAAAGCAGCATAATTTGGAAGCTTGTTTTCACCACTGAATAAAAAAAAAATAAATAAAAAAGGTAATTGCAAGTTGTTCTGGGATATAAACACGCAATTGTAAGAATATGTGACCCTGGACCACAAAACCAGTCATAAGGGTCAGTTCCTTGAATTTGAGATTTATACATAATGAAAGCTGAATAAATAAGCTTTCAACTGAAGTATGGTTTGTTAGGATAGGATCTGAGGGTGCAAAAAAATCTAAAACATGAGAAAATCACCTTTAAAGTTGTCCAAAAGCAGTTGTTAGCAATGCATATCACTAATCAAAAATTAAGTTTTGATATATTTACAGTGGGAAATTTGCTAAATATCTTCATGAAACATGATCTTTACTTGATAACCTAATGATTTTTGGCATGAAAGAAAAATTGATCATTTTGACCCATACACTGTATTGTTGGCTATTGCTACAAATATACCCGTAATACTTATGACTGGTCTTGTGGTCCAGGGTAATATGTGAACTAACGAAAATTAATCATGGTTTTACTATAGTAAAAGTCTAGTAACCATGATTTTTGGTGTATTGATTATCATTTGTATTGTTAAACTATGGCTATATATATATATATATGTATATGTATATATATATATAGTTACTAAAAAAGTCCATTAACCATGGTTGTACTACAAAAAAAAAAAAAAAAAAAAAAAAATATATATATATATATATATATATATATATATATATATATATATATATATATATATATATATAATTTTTTTTTTGTAGTAAAACCATGGTTAATGGACTTTTTTTTCCTCAAAATTGGATTTTATAACTCACGATTACAAGTTTATATCTCACAGTTGTGAGAAAAATGTCACAATTGTGAGTTTATATCCTGCAATTTAGAAAAAAAAGTTGAATTGGAAAATATAAATTCACAATTCTAAGGGAAAAGTCTCAATTATGAGATATAAACTTGCAATTGCAAGAAAAAATCAGAATTACGCATTTCTATCTGAAAAAAGTTAGAATTGTGAGATACATCTCTGAACTGCAAAATGTAAACTCGGAATTGGGAGAAAAAAGCAGAGTTAGGTTAAAAGTAATCTAAAAGTAACCCAAAAGTAGTCAGAATACTTAACCTAAATGATTAATCTAGATTACATTGCTAACTACTATTTTCATCATGTAATTTGTAATCAGTAATAGACTACAGTAAAGACTTGATATTGGCTGCGCCCGAAAACCTAGTCAGCTGACTTGCTGCCTCGCTGCCTTATCAGGCAGTGACTTCGAAGGCTGCGAAGGCAACTCTAGAAACAGTTTCGGACAGACTTCAGAGGCAGCGGAACGTGACGCCGTTGCTAGGTTACCTAACCGTTAAGTTGTAGAATTTGTAGAAAAACGATCTTATACAGTTATATATAAATGCTTTAATAATACTTAAAGACCTCAATGTCATTACCCACCGAAGGTCTGTGCGTTGGAGAAGACGACTGAGAATGGCAGCTACTTTTTGCTTAAATAAATAAAAGCACTGATGCAAGTAATATTGCAGAACAGGTCATTGTTATTCATGGCTGTTTTGTTCGTAATTTCACCAGAATATCTTTATTTATATAGCCTATATGATGCACACCCACAGGATTGTGGGAAATCGAAGGCAGCGAAGGATACATCTATGCTGCCTTCAGAATTCCATCAGAAGAAGGTATCTCCGGAGACAGGAAGTGAAGCAGAATTAGAATTCGGACGTGCCTTGATGCCTTCCTGCCTTGGAATGCTGCCTCCGAAGGCAGCATTTTAGAGCTTTCGGACGCAGCCATTTATTTTCAAACATGTTTACACTTAAACAGTTTAATCTGGATTAAAATTTGCCAGATAAATATTTGAAAAGGTTATTTTTTTTTTTATTATTATTATTGTAATACTTCATAGTTTTATTGCATTTAAGTGTTCAAAGATCTCTGTTATATGAAGTGTTATTAAAATTGTTTTATAAAACGGATAGTTCCGGCCCTTGATTCTGATTGGTTGAGCCGCATTCCAAGCTGTTACTGTACAAACATGCACCTTTGTTTACATCTGTGTGTTGCTCGGCAACAACTTTGTTGCAACCACAACCGTTTCTGAGGAACTGTGAAACCTTACTGCTTATATTGAATAACCGTTTCATAAAAGCAATAAGCCCTGTGAAGCTGTTGTTTACAGTGAATTTATAACAGCTAAGGGGGTTTTAGCTGATATAAATTCACTGTAAACCAAGACTTCTTGCGGCTTCTTGCTTTAATTAAGAATAATACACATTTGAGTAGCCTATTCAATGCTGTGATGAAAGCGTTCATCACTTTGTATTTCGAATATAGGTCGAAACATTTTCAGAGTATAAAAATGCTTCTGCGTAGTGTGTTGATGTCATGTTTGAAGGTCGATATGTTCAATATAAGTCTATTTCGGTAAGTGCTCGCCCCTCCCGGGCTGCGACGGACACACGGCGTTGTACAAGATCTTCGCAGCACGCCGAAGAGGCCGTCGATTGGGCATGCGGCAGTGGTCAATAACCCATCCAGCCGTTTAATCAGAGAGAGAGTCTGGGTGCGGACAGGTCAGCAGACAGACGCCTGGCTTTTGTTTAGACGCCTGACACGCTGACTGAAGTTTGGAAGAGAAAAAGCCGCTTGAGGAACTTTTAATTGCGACCACACTAAAGGACTAAAATGAGCAGGAGTGCTTTCAAAGCATTGATCTCTCTTGGCCCACAGGTGCACGACGATCGCATCTCTCGTGGCAATGAAGCATTTGTGTCTTCTTGCTGTCAGAAATCTGAAAGCCCGAATAGAAGGCGAGCGCTCGTTTCTATAATGCTATTATGATGCTGTAATGCCAGAATATGCTTTTAGTGCGACGTGCTTATTCATAAAGAAACAAAATGTCAAAAAAAAAAATGAATAGTTGAAATCAGTATTCCTTTATTAGACAAGTAGCCCATTTTGCAATAGAAGCAAGGGCTGCTCCTTTTCAAAGACTCCATTTATTTGAGGAAGGATGTTCTCTGATAAATAACAAATGTCCAGGCTGTTCAGTTCCTGTGATCTCTGTTAATTAGTGTTGTTTGCGAAGGCAAGCATCGCTATTAGTATTTGAACAAACATCTGACTCACAAAGACTCGGATGATACCTGAAGTCTTGTCGCTTAGATTTCTATTTCAAACAAATGCTGGCTTTTGAGATTGTTATCCATCAATGAATTACGTATCAGAAAAATAGAAGGCAACACAACTGTTTGAAATGTTGATAATATTTTGAAATGTTTTTTGAGCAGTAAATCAGCATATTAGAATGATTTCTGAAGGATCATGTGACGCTGAAGACTGGAGTAATGATGCTGAAAATTCAGCTTTAATCATAGCAATCAATTACATTTTAACATATATTCACACAGAAAACATTTATTTTAAATTCTACAGATATTTCACATTATTACTATTTTTACTGTATTTCATCCAATTCATGCAGCCTAGGTGAGCATTTATTATTTATGTAATGATTATAAACTCCTCCATTCAGTTATAGAAGGCTGTTGCAATATACTGTGTGAAAATAAGTGATTTGGTCGTTTGGTTATATAATGGCATCTCATGCACTTAGTTTCCTAGCACGTCCACTTAGTAACATCTCCTGAGGTGCATTAAGCAAAATAAAAGTGGCAACATTTATTTTAGCCAAACTTTTTGAAGTGATGTGCAATTACTCTGCTTCTTATATATTCATCTACACTTGTTTTGCATTTTCATGACTTCAGACTGAGCACATGGAGAACTTATGATATGAAAACACATTTAAAATAGCTGCATGTGTTTAGGGCCCAGAATATTAAAGACAAAATCCATTAGCGTCTAGGGCTACACACAGGGCTGTTATTGTAACTAAAAATAAAACCACAAATCATTTTCATTAATTGAAATATAAATAAATAAATAAATAAATAAATAAATAAATAAATACATTTTTCTTTCATTCATTAAAAAATATTAAGTAACATTTTTGTTTAATCAGATTGTTCAGTTTAATTTAAAGACAAAAATATCTAAAACTCATTAAAAGCTATACTGCCAAAAAAACAAAAAACCAAAACAAAAATAACAAAAATGAAATGACAAACACACAACAAAATGCCTAAAAACTTCAGATCTTTAAATTAAATTGTAAATAAATAATACAGTCAAGTTTAAAATATTTAGAATGATAGTATATCCATGAAACTAAAATAACACTGCTAAGTAACATCGCCCCAAAAATTATGGAAGTGTCTAAAAAAATAGAAAATGTGTTTGTCACAATATATATAGATATAAACTGTGAATAAATAAATAAATAAATAAATAAAAATGTCAGAACTGAAATGCAGTTGTTGATAAATACATACATACATGCATACATGTTCCATGGCAGCCAAAAAACAAAAAACAATTGCGAGATACCCACTCACAATTCTGAGGAAAAAAGTCTGATTGTGAGATAAAAAGTCAATGACCTTTTTAAATTTAATTTTTATTTTTGTTGTTTTTTTTTTTTTTTCTGAGGGGGAAAAAGTAAAAATTGTGAGATGCAAAGTCATTCTTATAATTAGTTCAGAATTTTAGAGGGGTCACTTGTACATGTTGTTTGAACATTAACGTGTGTTGTCAGTGTATGTACAAATCTACCCTATAATGATAAAAATTGGTTTTTAATTAATCTGTAAAAATAATATCCCCTTTTTCAAATCGAGCCATTCTCAGATGCCTGTCGGTGTGCCGTCACATCAACAGAGGCCGCTCCCACAATAGTTGATTGACATGAGCGTTTTACCTCAGATCAGCTGTAACAGTCCGACCTCCATGTTTTGATGCCAGAGCAGGGATGTAAGTTAGACAAGAATATCTCCGACTGAGCAATTGAGGTGTTGTGTTGCTGGATGTAATAATGAACATAGTGGTCGTCATTTACTCCTGATATCTGAGCTCCTGAAGACGCAGTGGACGGCTTTTGTTTGTGAAGGGAATGCGCCTCCCAATCTACATATATCCGTCTATGTTCGTGCAAATCATTCGTGATCCAGCTTCACCTACAGCTGAAGTGAGTATAAGGGTTTTTTTATGAATGCGATCATCTTTCCTAATAACGCGCTAGTTAGCAAGTGTAGCAGCTAAACACGGCTAAAGTAAACAGGCTCGTCACTCCACAGAGAGAAGAGAGGAGCGGGTCGAGTAGAGCTTATTAACATTTAAAGGAACAATCCATCTGAATGAGATGATTTTTGCAGAGCATATTTTGATAAGGTAAAAAGGGTGTTGTTTTACACAACCATTGAGAATTTTTAATCAAAGTATATTATAAACATTTCATTAAGACCCTAAAGAATCATATCAATTTGTGGAAAATGGGCATCCGATGACCCCTTTAAGATATAAACTTTAAAGTTTTACATTTTAAAATGCCTTTTTTTCTCACTCTTTTTTTTTTTTTTTTAAATTGTTTTAATTTAAATTTTAAAATATGAAATCCACTTGTGCTGATGCTCTGCAGCTCGATCCTCCTGTGGATATTTTTGGAGCAGCGCTGCAGTGAAAGGGACAGTTTTCCGTCCGCATTCCTCAGGTGATCCGTCCTCGCACCTGGGTGTTCCCGTGGTTACAGCTTCGTGATTGACAGAAGTTGCCAAGCCCCAAGGCAGAAAAGTATCTGTTTCCATAGCGATGAGTGATGTCAAGCAAACACGTCCGCCTTCGCGCTGTCCCCCGTGACGATGAGGAGGAGGATGAAGACCTCCCGCCCGCGCCCGCCACTTCTCCTGGCACACGTGTGGGATCCCGGTGCTGTTTGAGGGCCGCTTCCTGACAACCATCTGTCTCCAAACCCCCCTTAGATCACAATAGACCGGCTCTCACCGCATTCAAACAACAAAACAAGACAAGCTCTCTCGAGTTCCTGAAAGCAAAACAATCGAACGCTGCGTCCGAGATAAATAACCTTTCATATGTTTGCCCGCAATCACCGTTTTTCCCTTTTTCCACGCACCTGCACGACGGAAAAGCGTTCGCCGCGTCCGTCAGTCTGACAGCAAAAGTGTTCTGACCCTTTTAGCGACGAGAGGAGCGACGGATGATAGCGGCCGGGCCGAGAGCGAGTGAGAGTGATGGGCGGATGAAAGCGAGAAGAAAGTCTGTGTTCGCTCCTAATTTCACAGCCAGGAGACGGACTCGGCCTCAGAAGGAAAAAAAAAAAAAAAAAACAGCAGGATGATTGTTATTCAGCTGCTGTTTCATCCGAGAGCACAAACAGAGAAAGCACAAGCACTCAGAGGACAGAGAAAGAGAGAGAGCGATTCTTATCGAACACAATGTCGTATGGCAGGTAGTAGATAAAGTTTTATTGTTTTTGAGATCTTTGACTCCTCGCTTCGCTTGACTTTTGGACTTTTTCCTCTTTCTCTTGTTTATTCTGAGAGTGGACATCCATTGAAATCCCCAGCGCGGGTTTGGTCGTTGCGGTCCAAGGATCGCAGGTTTAACTGAAACACATTGATGAAAGATCCAAGAATCTAATTTGAGTTTTCAGGAACAACCTGTGTGTGTGAGCCTCCAAGTGAGCAACCATGCATGTGTTGGTTTGTTTTCTTCATTTTTCCCCATATCATTTAAAATGAATAAAAAATAATAATATGGGTCTGCAATTAAAATATGTACAAAAAATAATGTGTTAGGCTTACACTATAAGTGACATAAACAGACAGTTGTTTTGTAATTATTTGTATTACAATTATTTTCCAGCACAAAATTAATGTTTGTGACAGGCCTAAATTGTAAAAAAAAAAAAAAAAAAATGTAGTAAATGAAACAAAGATTAAAAATTTTACAACTCTATTATTTCAGTCTTTGTTTCAAAATTTCACGTAATGTTAATTGTCATTTTTTGTTACCCGGCTGCCTTAAATTTTAAGTTTAGTCAACTCAAAACAGTTTTGTCAACTTGAAATGTTAAATTGTACTAAGTGACAACTTAGATATTTGAGTTAAATCAACTTAAAATTTTAAGCAGCTGGGTAACAAGCCCAGCTTTAAGTTTAACAAACCAAATTCTTTGTTTAGTGAACTCAAATATCTAAGTTGTACAACTTAACATTTCAAGTTGACTAAACTTATTTGAGTTGACTGAACCTAACATTTTAAGGCAGCAGGGAGCAAATTATTTTAAGTTGACTCAACTTGACAAGTTGACTTTTTTTTACAGTGCACACTAAAAAATAAATAGTTGAGAAAACTTAAAGTAAGGCAACTTGATGTAGTAAGACTTTTGAGTTCTCTCAACAATAGTTTTTTTTTTTTAGGTTTTCTCAGTAAAGACACTTTGTTTAGCCAACATACATTAGTTTGTTCATGCAATGCTGATTGTCTTTTTTTGCTAAAAGAAAAAGTCTTGTCGCAGCAACTGAAACAACAATTACTGTTGTTGAAGTATTTTTTTATTTTTGTATCAATAGTTTCTTTTTTTTCTTTTCTTTTTTTAACAAATGACATACAGTAAATTGTTATAAAAACCTTAAAGGATAACTTAGTTTAATATGTAGACAATTTTGTTTTTGTTTGTAAAACATCTTACAAGCCTAAGATATCCAGCAAACAGATGTAAGTGGTTGAACATGATTTAGGGCTCAAAACTAGACACACAAACCTCAAGAACGGTTGCAATCAACAAATTTTAAAAAAGATGAGGTCTTTACATCACAGTGCAACAAATAACTAACAATATTGACAAAACAACAACAAAAAGTTTAAATTAAGTCAGCAAACAGCAAAACAATAATCCTACAACAGTAACTGCATAATTTATTCAAGATGCAATGCATGCTGGGAACTCACAAAGCTTTAACATTTCAACAATATGAAATTCTTTGTTCAGACAACTGTGCTTGACTAGTTGGGACAACATTTGGGCCAATTCTGTTGGTCTGACAAGGGTTTTTATATTGTTTCAAGAAAAGAGCATTTTTTTTTAGTATTTGAGACTCAGAATGTTTTGTAAACTAAAAAATAGGCATTTGCATTTTTGTACAGTGTGTTAGCAATTTCTGAGTGAAAACTGTTTTAAACTATAAAACCGATAGAAAAAGTTCATGTACTGTCTATAAACCATAGACATTTACATGGTCTGAAAAACATGGTAATATCACAGTACTTTTTGTTATTGTATGTGTTTTTTTGTTTTTTTACTTTAATTTAAAGTTAGTTTTGAGGTTTCCCTGTTTATGGCATATGTGACTGAAACATGTGTCGTTGCAGCCGATTGTATATACTTTTTTATTATTTCCAGTAGGCTAAATAATCTAAGTTCTCCTTGAACCATTTGTATTTTAATTTTCCCTATACCAAAGAGCATATTTGAATATCTCTCATTGAACATAATGCATAATGGTTTCTTTTTTGAAAGTTATTTTTGTGTTTTGTTTGACACTTTCCTATACTGTCACTCTGACTGAGGTTTTTTGCTGCTGTACCTTTAAGAGTTCTATATGTAAATGACCTCTGTTATGACTGTCCAATCACAATGTACTGGCCTATTTTACACTTTTTGAGTACTGAATATATACTGATATGAAGACAGTACTTCCATGGTACAAAAACATGGACCATGTAGCAATAGCCAACAATACACTGTATTTGTCAAAATTCTTTTATGCCAAAAATCATTAGGATATTAAGTAAAGATCATGTTCCATGAAGATATTTTGTACATTTCCTACTGTAAATATATCAAAATGTACGTTTTGTTTAGTAATATGCATTGCTAACAACTTCATTTGGACAAATTTAAAGGTGATTTTCTCAGTATTTATTTTTTGCACCCGATCAGATCATAAGCTGCAGTATAAATCTCAATTTCAAAAAAATGTACCCTTATGACTGTCTTTGTGGTCCAGGGTCACATTTAGTTTTTCTGTAAAATAAAGCTAGTTTTGAGGAATCCCAGGGGGAGGTAATTTGTGACTGAAGTGTTTTGTTATGAAATATCCATTTGAATATAGGCTTTTTTTTTCAAGTTTGTCTTTCATTGCATTTTTGTTTGTAATTTTGTCCTGTCAAAGAGCACTTTTGAAGATCTCTGAGGCTTTTTGCTGCTGTACCTTTAAGAGTTCTCTATGTAAATGACCTTTGCTATGATTGGCTAAACTTCATGTACTTGCCTAGTTTGTGCTGTTGTTCATCAGTGGCAAGTTGTTGAGTTCTGGATAGACTTTGATATGTAAATGTTGGTGTCCATATATTAATTGGATTTCTGAACACGCTGTTTTCACATGTTTGCCTCTGTAATTGTTCCAGGTGGACTGGGATGAGAGCTTCGCTTTGTTAAAGTCACATCTGACTTTGGTTCCAAACCTAGTGAGCTTCCTCATGGTGACCGGCAGACAGCATAATTATTCTGCCTTATAAGATCCATATGTGAGCTCATTCCAAGGCAGTATTGCATATATCATTCATCAGTGTCAGAATGCACAATGGTGGAAGAGTACAGAAAAATGGTACATTAAAATAATAGAAAAGGGTGTTTTTCACTCAGTATTTGTGTTTTGTTGTTGTTGTAAAGTATTTTTGGT
Organism: Labeo rohita; assembly: GCF_022985175.1. Taxonomy (NCBI): domain Eukaryota; kingdom Metazoa; phylum Chordata; class Actinopteri; order Cypriniformes; family Cyprinidae; genus Labeo; species Labeo rohita. The sequence goes on along the minus strand of NC_066875.1, from coordinate 2,827,345 downwards.
TAGCTTAGCAACATGCTAACATCAAACTTGAGCTTTCTGTGCACATTAGGGGAGGAATGATGTGAGTTTCTTCCTACACTGTCAGAAAAAAAGGTACAGTTCTGTCACTGGGGTGGTACCTTCAGGTACAAAAGTAAAAAGGTACATCTTTGTACCTTACCTTCCCCCTAAACGGTACATATTGGTACCTTAAAGGTACATATTAGTGTTTTAAAAGTACATATTTGTACCTTTTCACTTTTGTATTTTAGGGTACCGCTCCAGTGACAGAACTGTACCTTTTTTCTGACAGTGTACACCACAAAACTAATGGCAAAAAGGCCAATATTGTGTGTATTTTGGTAACCAATGTCAGTGGGCGCCATTCAGCACAGTTTAGTAGTTAAGCATGAGAGCAACATTAACATTCAGGGCTATTATTTAAATTGAATGTATTGCAAAATATGATTTTATAATAAAACCCAGTGTTTTACAGATGACATCTCAGATTTTTTTTTTAAAGTGCTGAACTTGACAATTAAAAAAGTGTTTTTTTTTTTGTTTTTTTTTTTTATGGAAGCCCGTTTTCACCACCGAATAAAAAATAAAATAACGTAATTGTGAGAATTCTTACATTTTTTTTTTTTCTCACGATTCGGACATCTTTTTTCAGAATTGTGAGATATAAACTTGCATGGCGAGTTTATATGCACATTTATATCTTGAAATTCCAATTTTTTTTCTTGCAAATGCAGCTTTATATCTCACGGTTTTGACTTTTTTCTTGTAACTGAGTTTATATCTTGCGATTCTGACTTTATATCATGCAATTGCAAGTTTATATCTCACAATTATGACTTTTTTCTTGTTAATGTGAGTTTATATCTCGCAAATCTGACTTTTTCTTTGCAACTGCGAGTATATATCTTGCAATTCTGACTTTTTTTTCCCTCAGAATTGCACGCATTCAGAATTGTGAGATAAACTTGCAAGGTGACTTTTTTTCACAATTGTGAGTTTATATCTCACAATTCTGACATTATAACATGCAATTGCTAGTTTATACATCACGATTCTGAATCTTGAAATTTAGATTTTTTTTTGTAACAGATTTTTTTAATCTTGCAATTCTGACTTTTATAGCAACTGCGAGTTTATATCTCACAATTCTGATGATTTTCTCACAATTGCAAGTTTATATCTCACAGTTCTGATGTTTTTTGCACAATTGCAAAGTTTATATCTTGAAATTCTGTTTTTTTTTCTCATAACTGTGAGTATATCTTGCAATTCTGACTTTATAACATGCAATTGTGAGTTTAAATCTCACAATTCTGATGTTTTTTTACTCACAATTGCAAGTTTATATCTCACAATTCTGAATTTTTTCTTGTTAATGTGAGTTTATATCTTGCAAATCTGACTTTTTTCTTTGCAATTGCGAGTATATATCTTGCAATTCTGATCTTTTTTCGAATCTTTTTTCCCTCAGAATTGCAAGATGTAAACTCAGAATTATGAAAAAGTCAGAATTGTGAGAGATAAACGTGCAGTTGCGTGTTATAAAGTCAGAATTGTAAACTCTAATTTATGAGAAAAGAACTCAGAATTGTTAGATAAAGTCACTATTACCATGTTTTATTTTTTATTCAATGGTGGAAATGCTTCCATAGTTTTTAAATATTTGTTTTTCATAAAGCAAGTTAATTTAGGTTGCTTTCTTGCTCAATCATGATGTTTATGTAGTGGAATATTTGGAGAATTTATTTGGAAATATTTTTTGGAATAATTTAACTACACTTAGGAGTAAAGAAAACTGTTTTTGTTCTATATGTTAGTTCTTTGGAGTGGTAGACATTGTGCCAATATCGATTTGCTTTTAAGAGACGTTTGCCATTTCTCAACCTGCTGTCAAGCTCTCCTGGTTTGTTTGTCAGCTGAAGTCCAGCAGATGATGCAAAGTGCACTTTTGACAGCCTTTTTAAAAGCTAGTGTCAAAACTACACATCGTACCTTTTTGCAATATGAGTGTAGAAGTTTACCTACTTTTTTTGACAAACTCTCTTTTCTCTGGTAAGTTTTCCTTTCTGCCGCATAGACAGCTACTGACTACAAATAAGCCGGTGAACTGTCTGGTTGTTCGTGAATTTTGCACCAAATACAAGCGTCCCATTCGTCAGCTGTCACGGCCGTTCAACCTTTCGGCGAGCAGGACCCGACTGAGTCACCATCTCATCCGATCAGACCCCTGACTGGGGTGATCCTGCCCTTCATCCGTCCCAGCATGACTCCCAAAACCAAGTCCAGATCTCGGCGCTTGATATTCAGTTCTGCTCTGAGCGGAGATGAAGTGTTGATAAAACACAGTTTGACCCAAATCGCAGTTGAAAGGCCTCGTCGTGTCCAATAACCACTGCCTCCCATTAAAACCAGAACCTACAGAAAAGTTCAACCTCTGAAATCAATAATCACGTCCCTTTTTTCAATTTCTTTGCTCCGTTGCCGGAGATCAAAGTTCCTGCAGATCTGATAGAATGAGTTTCAGTCACAAATGATTGGCTCCATATTTTCCATTTTTTATTATTCTTCAAGAGCGCGTTTTGGCGGTCGGTGAAATAATTTAATTAGTATTTATTCTTTTTGTTTTTTGCTTTGACGAACATTTCTTTTAGGCTGATAATTGAATCTCTTGTCTTCGGCTGATGGATTTCAAGAAAGTTTGTTAGCAATTTCAGCTTCCTCAGATGTGAGGCTCGTCTGATCGGCGTCAATCTACATTCAGCCGTCTTCCATTACTCTCAGGTTGTTTCATCCCTACTCGTCTGTCATCGCTCTCTCTCTTCACCGCTTTCAGCCTTTCGCTTGGATGGGTGGGATGGCTGTCCAATTTTACGGCTGGCTACTCTTCTCCTGTTTGCGTGTTGCGTCCGGCGCTTTCTAAACGCTTCTTCAGATGGGCTTTTGGCGCCTGAGTGGAAATGAGAGACGAGCGAGAGATGTTTTGTGCCGTCTTTGTTTTTAAGCTTGTTTGTGTGAAACGGCCGGCACTTGATGAAGCGCGATCGCTTATTGGGATGTAGAGCTGGGTGCGATTAAATTGCATTTGTGACCGTTTTGCTGCAAGTATAATATCACTTAATCATGGAAATATTCAGTGGTGTAATCCACTTTAAATGCTGCCCTTGAATGTGAGCTCAGTGACTTTCATCTTATTAAAAATTGCAAACAATGTCAGATCAGATCATATCAGCAGCTGAAAACTGATTTCAGTAACACCTGTTTTTACGTTGGAATAAATTAAGTGATATCTGACTGCAAATAATGCATAAGATATCACTTTAAGGCAAAGATTTTAGTGATTTGAGTGGTGAAGGGTGTAATTTTTGCACTGCACCAAATACAAGTAATGATTGTTTTGAACAGGTTTTCAAAACACTTACCAGAATTTTATTTAATTTAATTTAATTTTATTTTATTTTATTTTATTTTATTTTATTTTATTTTATTTTATTTTATATTTATTTTATTTTATTGCGGTTTTATTTTATTGCAATTTTATTGCAGTTTCATTTTATTTTATTTTATTTTATTGCAAAATTCCCCTTTGTATTGCTGGTTCGTTCAGTTCATTTTTGTGAAATCTGTTCAAATGGTCTTTTATCTTACTGAATTGAAAACTCTTATCTGCGATTAATGCCAAAGTTCTTTAAATAATCAATGTAAAAAAAAAAAAAAAAAAAAAAAAATATATATATATATATATATATATATATATATATATATATATATATATATATATAAATATAAATATAAATATAAATATAAATATAAATATATAAATATATCCCTAAATATATATAAATATATATATAATTTTGTATATTTTACTGTTATAAAATAATAACTATTTTAAATATATATATATATATATATATATATATATATATATATATATATATATATATATATATATATATATTCTAAATTTTACTATTATACAATACAAATTTTATATTATGTTACATTATATATTATATTATATTATATTATATTATATTATATTATATTATATTATATTATATTATATTATATTATATTATATTATATTAATGCTTATTTAAATAGTTTTTTTTTTTGGGGTGTTTGTTTAAAATGATGGTTGCACAAATTATGGTTACACTACACATATATAAATATGTACTGTAGAAATGCATTATAAAATTGAATTATTTTTATATTTTTTATGAAATTATTGCTTTTATTTAGCAAGGATTACTCAGAAGTGACAGTAAAGACAATAATGTTAACGAAAGCTTTCTAGTTCAAATAAATGCTGTTCTTTTGAACTTTTTATTCATAGAATAACAATAAAAACTATTCGTCAGCGCTACTGTTTTAGCATTGATAATCAATGATTTCTGAAGGGTCATATGACACTGAAGACTGGAGTAACGATGCTGAAAATTCAAATTTGATCACAGAAATAAATTATATTTTAAACAAATTTGTAAAAAAACTGGTTTGTTTGTGTTCCTCAGTCGTTAGTGTTTGCTTGCGGCCGTCAGCATAATGGAGATCTTAAATTACCTATTAGCATCCAAATGAGCGCAAACTGCGGCTCTTTCACACACTGACCTTCTAATTCTTTCAGCGTTTCGGGGCTCGATAACCGCGTGTAAGTCACGTTCCCCTGCAGCGCTGAATGAAGCCATTGTTACGGCCCCGGCCCCCCCTCTGACCCCGTGGGCCCTCATAAGGGGTCCACGCACACCTGTCAAACCCCGTCGGCCCGAGCATCAGTCCATACATTCAGCAGAACCCCCTGGAGTTTATTGGAAACACACACACAAACAGGAGAGCGGCAGAGCAGCCGCCGAGGGCCGACTTCCACATCAGGAGCAGATTGGAGGGAAGGTCACTGGAAACACGATCAGCCAATTCACTTCTGCTCTCCAGGGCGTTTTTTTTAACATTCCTTTTCTCCACATTTGTATTATTCAGTCTCTTCCTGCCCATCAAAGGCTTTTCGATGAGCGTTTTTAAGTGACTCTCTACCGGAGATGTTTCTTTCATCACAACAAGAGGTTGAAAGAGCCCGAGAAAAAGGGAGAAATCATACGCACTCGGGCTTTGAGGATTCAGGGTCTCGGTCCTTCAGCGCCACACTTATCGTTTCCGTTCTCGGACAAAGCACAACCGTCCTTGGCTGCAGATGTGTGCGTTTGCGGGCCGTTCGGGTACAGATGTAGCTCTGGAGTCTGATTGAACGTGCCGATGGCATGGACGGCGTCGCCCGTACAATTTTCCCCTCTGTTGGCTTTTATATGGAAGTGCAGTGAGTGTTGTGTAATCATTGAACGCTTCGCAGGGAAGTGTCATTACCATAATCATATTTCAACAACACACATACGCTGATTCGGCAACCCTTCCTGCTGAGGGAGTGATTGGGACGAGTTCAGACTGACATGTTGTAGGAGCTGAGGACTGATGCAGAAGCATTGTGTAGATGAAAGAAAATGAGCTTCAAAAAAGGGTGTACATCATTTACTACAAACATCAGTATTCATTCATGAATTCATGCACTCATTCATAAAATAAAATAAAAATAGAATAAATGATAACTGTAATTTAATTTTATGTAACTAATTGAAGAGCTATTAATATAAGGCATTGGATGGAAATATTAGTAATGGATGTGCTGATTCTGGAGTGTTCATTCCTAATATAAAATAAAAAAGAAAATAATAATAATAAATAAATAAATAACTAAATAAATGTAGTTAAAACTGAGGGTGTGTGTTCATAAATAAACAAAATTAAATATTTCTTGGAGCCATTAAAAAAAATAGATTTTTGTTACAGAGTCCAGAAAAAAAATCCTCAAAAAAACAAACTGACAAACCTGATATGTATATTTTTAAATTCAATATAGTATGTAATTGATTAATCAATTTTATGTAACTAACTGAAGAGGTATCAATATAATGCATTGAATGGAAATATTGGTAATGGATGTGCTGATAAATAAATAAATAAATAAATTCTTGTAGCCATTAAAAAAATAGATATTTTTGTTACGGAGTCCACAAAAAAAAAAAAAAAAAAAAAAAGCCCACAAAAATCAAAACAGACAAAACTCATATATTTTTTTTTAATTCAATATAATATGTAATTCATTAATCAATATTATTTTTGCATGTGTATGGACACTCAAATCTGATATAACCTGATGAAAGTTACAAAATAAAATTAATTTTATGTAACTAATTGAAGAGCTATTAATGTATTGCATTGAATGAAAATATTCATTCATTCATCCATTCATTCATTCATTCATTCAATAAATAAATAAATAAATAAATAAATAAATAAATAAACAAACAAATTTCTTGGAGCCATAAAAAAAAAAAATTTTTAGTCCTGAAAAAAAGGCCACTAAAATCCAAACCTGAAATGTGTGTGTATATATGTGTGTGTGTGTGTGTGTGCACCTGGTATTTATCACGTTATGGGGACCACATGTCCCCACAAGGATAGTAATACCAGTAAATTTTGACCTTGTGGGGACATTTGTGAGGTCCCCATGAGGAAACAAGCTTATAAATCATGCAGAATTAGTTTTTTTGAGAAAGTAAAAGTGTGCACAGTCTCCTGTGAGGGCTAGGTGTAGGGTAGGTGTAGGGCGATGGAAAATACGGTTTGTACAGTATAAAAACCATTTCCCCATAAAACATGTAAACACAACATGTGTGTGTGTGTGTGTTTGTGTGTGTGTGTGTATATATATATATATATATATATATGTATGTATATATATATATATATATATATATGTATGTATATATATATATGTATGTATATATATATATATATATATATATATATATATATATATATATATATATATATATATATATATATACACTACCGTTCAAAAGTTTGGGGTCAGTAAGACTTGTAATAGTCTTTAAAGAAGTCTCTTATGCTCATCAAGGCTGCATTTATTTGATTAAAAATATAGAAAAAAAACAGTAATATTGCAAAATGTTTTTACAATATAAAATAATGTTTTTTATTTTAACATACTTTAAAATAGAATTTATTTCTGTGATGAAAAGCTGAATTTTTATCAGCTGTTACTCCAGTCTTAAGTGTCACATGATCCTTCAGAAATCATTCTAATATGCGGATTTATTATTAGATTGAAATAATATGTTGTATTATTATATTGTAATTATAGTAAATTATTTATTATTAACTTTTAATAAACTTTTAATTATTAACTTAATACATCCTTGGTGAATAAAAGTATTAATTCCTTTAAAAAAAAACAAAAAAAAAACAATAAAAATGTACTGACCCCAAACTTTTGAACGGTAGTGTATATGTGTGTATATGTATATGTATATGTATATATATATATATATATATATATATATATATATATGTATGTATATATGTATATATATATATATGTGTATGTGTATGTGTATGTGTATGTGTATATGTATATGTATATGTATATGTGTGTATGTGTGTGTGTGTGTATATGTATGTATGTATATGTATGTATATATATATGTATATATGTATGTATATGTGTGTATGTGTGTGTGTGTGTGTGTATGGACACTCAAATCTGATGTAACCTGCAAAAGTTATAAAATAAAATTCATTTTATGTAACTAATTGAAGAGGTATTAATGTAATGCACTGAATGGAAATATTGGTAATGGATGTGCTGATTCTGGAGTGTTCCCACGTCGTTGTTACGGTGGGACTGTGTTTATAATGACATTGAGAGTTTTATGGCTCCTGATAATTCTGCTTGGAATTGAGTTTTAAATTGACAATGAAAAACAGACAATGAACAAACAGACAGTGCAGTGTTCCTGGAGAACTGAATGGGCCAGCAGATCGATCTGAAGCAAAGGGAACTTTACAGCTGTGTGTGAGTCTGTGTGTGTGTGTTTGCTGTCTTCCCTGCAGATTCTGTTTTGTGGCATATTATCTTAATCAGTGTATTGAAGCATAAATTGAACATCTCTATCTTCCTGTCTTCAAATATTCTTTGACTGTTCGCATCCAGAACTGGATCTGTCTGTCTGTGCTTATTGCAATCTCTTCATTTGAAAATTCCTCATACTATTTAGTTTTTTCCTACACAAATGTCTGTAATTCATCCTCCTTGAACTGCTTGACATATTTAAGTGTTATGTGTTTATTTCTAAAAAATGTATTATATATATGCTAGTATTATGAATTTTATAACATTTTTCCGGTGTTGATAAGCATATTGATTTTTTTTTTTTTTTTTAATTATCATTAAATGGAATTATTTTTTTGTGTAATTTGTAATTGAATTGAACTGAATTGAATTTAATATATTTTTTTTTTATCAATTAATTTATCTTCCCTGTTGTTACTTTCTGATGTCCACCTTTTTCTGCAGAGACAGTTTTGTTATGATTCTCATGCATAATCAACAGAAAAAAAATAAAATAAAAAATTAAGTTAACCCTTGGTTTGTTGGATCTGAGCATAGAAACTACCGTGGATTTCTATTTAAAACAGGTCGGAGTAATTTATCACCTATGAAAGTGCTTTTGTTAGCAGAGCTGGCAGACCTGTCATGTAGACGTAACGCTGAGCGGTAATATGTTCTGTCACGCTACTCTGAAAACAAGGAACATTCAGCCCCAATAACCTGAGCCTGCTGCTTTTATTTAAGCCCCAAACCCACGGGAACCTTTTAAATTGCCCAGTTCAACTGGAAAGAGTCGCTGAAGCGCACGGGTCGCTGTGTTTGGCTCCGGTTATTGGCTGGTGGATGTTTGGGCTCAAAAACTCTGGTGGCTTCTCTTAGTTGAAGGGCATTAGAGATTGTGTGTGGGATATGCTGCTAATATCTTCACTAGTTTGAACTTGGAATTTCAAGTTTCGAACGATGACATCATTGTTCCGTTCAAGTGAGATGATGCTACATTCGGTTCTGAATTACTCCAAAGTTCTAATTTTTTTGTTATATTCAAAAATTACATTTTCTTTTATTAAATAACTGCCAATGGACACATGGTACTGTTTAGCCAAGATTATGATTATGGCATTTTATTCATAAAATGGAGTGTTTATTAATTATTTATTAAAATGTTTCTTGTTACACCAAATTCATTCAGGATGAAATCCCACCTGTTTTTGATTTTTTTTTTTTTTTTTTTTTTTTTTTTTTTTTTTTTTTTTTTTGTTATGCTTTTCTTTGCTGTTGTTCTCTGTATTGAGTTTCAGTCACAGTTAATTCACCTCTATTTTAGCTATTTTAATTTTTAGTTATTTTAATCCTAAGTGTATGTGTGTGTGTATGTATTTTCTGAAAAAAACAAAAAAACAAAAAAAAAAAACCTGATGGCAATTAAATAAAATGATGTTAACTTTAAATCATTTCACCATTTTGGTCTTGTCCCTAAGTGCTGCACTTACTTCTAAACTGCCAATTTACTGTGAAATATTCCAGGTGTTTCTTCATATATATATTTTTCTTTTTTCTAATTGAAATGTAAACACACAGCAAGCCAGACAAACAAGTTGATCTGGGAAACACACCAGCCTATTATGATAAACTGCAAAGCCCAAAGAGACCCTTATGAATGAATAACAACATCTGTGGGTAAACAGAAGATTAGTTTAAGTCTATCCTTCATCCACACTTTAAAATAAACATTTATGGCAAGCGTCGGCTTGATTTGCCCTCTGTGATTTTGCCCGGCTTCATTTATGCTGCTTTAAATGCAGCTGTTATTTTACAGTATATTCATACAGACAGGGGGAAAAAAACACTGCTTTTGTAATATTGTGAACAAATCAAACTAGAAAATAATACTAAAATGTATATAACTTTTGTAGGAGAAATAATAATAATAATAATAATAATAATATTAATAATAATAATAATTATTATTAAAAATATAATAATAATATAAATTAATAAAATGAGCTAATTTTAGCTAATTTAATTTTAGTTAATAACCCTGATTTGGCTGTTGCATGCTAAAATATAGTATAGACTGCATCCCATATGGTTTTAATAAGCCTAAAATAGCTAACTTTATCTTTTTTATCTCCATCCTATCAGATATCCCGTTGATCATTTACATATAGGAAGCAAATTAAATTACAATTAATAATGTGCTTACAGCCTGAACAGAGCATTTATCTAAAAGTCTAATGCACCTTTTTATAGAAATACTTCACATTCACCTCAGCTCATGGAGTTCAGCAGCAGTGACCTGTCTAATGGTGAAGCTTTTACATGAGTCTAATTTCTGATGCTTTTCTCTCCCCCCCCCCCACGCTAATACACACGTCCACGCTGTGTTGTGTCGGACAGCACTAGCGTCTGTGTGTATCTGGGATGTGACGGACTGCCGGCGCGTTATTCATCACCCGCGGCGAGCCGAGGTCAGCGGCTGGTGAGCACTTGGCAGCCACTAAAGATTGTTAAACTTGGTGTTAAATGCTACGTATGTGTGACATGGGCGCTAACACATCGATTTGGAGCTGTAAGCCGTGAGTGCGGCAGAGACGTCTCTCATACATCACCCTCTGAGTCACCCGCGCCAATCTCCATACATTAGAAGCGCAGTAATGCGAGAGTGAGTGGCTGCGTCCCAATTGCTGCACTGCTGCTGCACACTACAAGTGCTGCTTCACTGCTGATGGGAAAGTAGGCATTTTTCTGCACCATATTTGGCTGGCGGTTCACGCCACATTCCGCTTCTATTTAGTCAAGTTTCGAGTGTTCTATTTTCCAAATAGTGGAAAATCGATTTTACTTTCATGACGGAACTGATAATGGACACATGTTTGTGCTCAGCCGTTGTTATGATTATTGGAAAGTAAACCTTTTTTATTTATTTACTTTTTATAGAAAACATATTCAAAAGCATTTTTATTTTCAGTTAATTATAGCTTTATTCTCATGCCAAAACACTGAATTATGTTCATGAAGTCATGAAACACATTGTCTGAGCATGTTATAAAACTGCGTCTAATAGTATTGAATGTGCACTTGTAGTGTACTTCAAATCTTAAAGGTATATTTTTAAAAAAATGCAAATAATATAACTAATATTAATGAAATAATAGGCCACTTAAGTGACTTAAAAAGGGAACACACTTAAGTACACTTTTTAAAAGTGACCTTTATAATAATGTTAACATGCATTAACATCAGTTGTGAAAATGAAAGTACATTTTAGTACTCATCTTTAGTACTCTTCTTCACCTTCTTTTGATTCTGCTCTTGAAGTCTATAGAACCGCTTGAGGGAAAGTTGTGAAATTTGGAACACATATAGAGGATAGTCTTAACATTAACCATAGCAAGTTTGGAGTAATTTGAACCCTCTAGCGCCACCATCAGCTCAAATTTTGACTTGCATTTATGCTAATAACTTTTGAACCGTAAGGTCTAGAATTGTTACTTCAAACACTTCCTAGACCGTTGCTCTGATTTTCACAAAAAATGGTGCAGATCATCTTCAGATCATGCTGACAAAAAGTTCTGGAATTCAAGTTGATTAGTCAAATCGTTCTTGAGCAACGCACAAACAAATTTGGCAAAGAGCATGCCAAAGTAACTTTTGTAATAATGTTAAATTAAAATGAATTAACTTATTATTCTTTTATCATGTTTTAAATAACTACAGTTTTGATATGTTGACTAACATACTAAAGCACATGTAAAGTACTTGATTATCATTTTCCCTGTAGTTTTATCCAATATTTTAAATTTACTAAGGTGCAACTTCTTAATAGAAATGCATTAAAGCATAGATAAATAATTATGAAATGCATACAAACATGAATTAAGTCTTAAAACAATAAAAAAGTTCAGCTAATTGCATTTTAATATAAATTTTAACTATAATAAATGTAATAATTTAATTCCAATTAACATGCAATTTAAATGTCCAAAACATTGCAAGAATGTTTTTAAGTGCAAACTTAGTATATTATTTTTGTTTTTAAAAGTGTACTACTTTCACAAGGGATGTCCAACAACTTTCTATAATTGATTGATTGATTGAATAGATTTTTAGTAGTTTTAGTAGTAGTTTTCATGTTAAAACCACAATATGTCAACACCATCAGCCAAATAGCAATGACATTGTTTGTGGTTTAAGGTAACACTTAATTTACTAAATTTTACTAGGCATCATGTTTGTGTCAGTCACGCTTCAGCTGACGTTTAGGCTGATTTATCTTACATTTCAGACACATTACAGCAATCTTTTTAAATTCTCTATTCTCATTTTCTCAACTGCAAGCTGCTTTGAGCTGTCACCTCTGTTTGAGTCTTCATATTACATGGCCGCAAGCGGCTTTAAAGCTGACTGTATTTTGAAATAAGAATACTATTTTTGGCTCCAATTCTCTTCTTTTTTTTTTTTTTTTTTTTTTTTAATATCAGTACTCAGTGGATCCTCCTTGGATTTGGACCAAAATATAGTGTCCATACCCGCTTAGGAGACTGTGGAGATAATGAACAAAGTTTCTGCTCAAGTGTGAATGATTTCAGCACTGCTTTTGTGATCTGCGAGATGCATTCAGAGACACTGGACATGTTGGACCTGCCCCTGAGTTATGGAGGGACACTATGGAGTATCATAAATCAGATGCACATTGAAAGGTTTAATTTAACACTGAACTGCACTGCATTGACAAGCAGGCATTTTTACTGGCCACTGCTGATCATTTACACATGCTGCTCCTCTGTCAGTGTTAAGACAGGCTTTCATTTGTGAAAATTGTGATAGTACACTTTAGTGCTCTTCTTCTTTTTCTGCTCGTGAAGTCTATGGCAGCTCACAGAACCGCTTGCAGGAAAGTTATGAGATTTGGCCCACAGATAGAGGACAGTCTCAACATTAACCATGGCAAGTTTGGCATCTCTAACTCAAACCCTCTAGCGTCATCAACAGCTCAAAGTTTGTCTTCCGTTTATGCCAATAACTTTTGAACCGTAAAATCTAGAACTATTTCTTGTTCAAACTCTTCCTAGACTGTTGCTCTGATTTTCACAAAAATTGGTGCAGATCATCTTCAGACCATTCTTACAAAAATGTTATGAAATTCAAGTTGATTCTTGGATAACGCACAAACGAATTTGTCGAAAACATGCCAAAATGGACGTGAGGCTATATCTCTGCAACTCATTAACGTATTCAGACCGAAATTGGTGTGTGTTATAATAATCATGACTTGAAAGAATTTGTACAGTTTTGGCACAGCATCACCTAGTGATCTGGAGAAGTTATGGATTTCTTGTTAGACTAAACCGTTTTTGCTTTCAACATCTGCAGATTTGCTGGAATGATGCCAAACTGCATCTGAGGGTGTATTTATGCAAAGCTTTGACAAATTGACACCAAACTTTGTGTGCCATTGTCAGCTCACACTGAACACACTGCATCAATTTTAGAGCAGCACTATTGGTAAAAAGTGATAAACCATTAAATCATATTACTATTAATTGTATTTATAGTTTTTGCTTAAACTCAACACGCTCAGCTCGCTTCCTTGCTTGCTTCTGTATTGCTTGGGCCCTTTATGGCTGCTTGCAGCTGTATTTATTATATCAAATACAGTATATTTAAATGCATAACGTATAGGTTTTAGTAGTAAGCAGTTCACTGAGAAATCCTCCAAATTCTGAAGAGTCTGTGTAGATATTAAGAGCAAACGATGGCTTAACTTACAAGATAAAAGAAACAGCTTGAAGCATGAACCTCAACCAGATTTCTTGCCTGAATCTAACCGGACAAGATCCTGTAATTTATCAACTTTTTCAAAAGGTCCAGAAGCCTTGAAATAAATGAGCAAATTATTCGGGAAGTGGAATTAAGACGCCCTGACAGGGAAAGTAACATCTCTTTTCATAACAAATTCATGACCCAAAACTTTCTTCATTGCCTCCCTAATGTGGAATAGTTTTTTTCTGGAGGCAAAGAAACCAGCTTGATACTGCGATCAAGGCTGATGCTGTGAAACTCAATTTAATGTGTTGGGTTGAGAGTTTTTTGCTCTGAGAAGTTTCCTTTGAGAAACCGATGCAGCACTCAGATTATCTAACTTCTTATCTAACAAAAAGAGCACTAACAGTAGATTAAAAGGGTTAATTAAGATTTACGTATTTCAATTGCATATGAAATGCCCATCTATTTGGATTGCACAGTTTTAACAGAAACAGGCTTAATGTAATGCATATTGGTCAGTCATGCAACAAAAATGCAACAAAGCAGATTTCTGTAACAATAAATACTGAATGTGTTTTAAATACACAATAACCAGGTATTCATTTATAATTCAATAAAGTCAATTTGTTGACTTTAAATGTCTAACTAATTGAATATTGCTTATTCCACGCAGCTTGCCATATTTTATTCTTTTAATGAATGCAATTGTTTTCACAATCAATAGATGTATGCTGCTTCTAAGCCATTTGAATAAATGCCTTTTGAAAATATGATTTAAATAAAATCGAACACATGCAAGTAGTAAATGATAAAATACGCCATGTTTTTGTGTTGAAATCTCATCTGTTTATATTTACGTACGACTGACAAATATGCATCACAATAAGTTTTTCAGTTTATTTATGTTCGAACTGTGGCATCCAAATGAATGGAAATTTCATATGCAATTCACAGGCGTGAATCATTAGTTTAGGCTATATGTCGAAGAGGTGATCTTAAATGCCATTGCTCAACCAAACACGCCTTCCAGCTGTTTTAATGAACTGAACACAGTGTTTATCTGCAGATGCACAGAGAGAGAAAAGACTCAAGCTGTCAATACTAGGAATACCTCGCAGCAATTCCCACTGGATTAAGAAAAACTGGAAAATGAGAGCTGTCAAGTGCCGTGTGTCCTTTTGGACTTTTACTAATAAGCTGTCATCTACTCTAGGCACTTTAAGGGCCGACTGGAGATTATTACGGCGAACGTGAAACATCCTCTGAAGAAATGTTAAACACTTGCGTGAGTCCAGGCTACAAATAATTCACAAAACAACGATTTGGATGCTTTCTCAAGGCTCTGGCACACTGACAGCACACTTTTCAATGAACAGATTCTCTGCAGACTCACAGGCTTGAGACGCCTGTCTTTGCAATAACTGCATGCATGAATAAATTTACAATTAGAAAACCTGCTTTCATTGATGAATCTGGCCTCTGTATGCTCTTTAGCTGGCAAGAAACCCATGTGAAAAAGAAGTGTGTTTATTTGGGTTGAATGTGCATGTGTACTTAAAATAATAAAAATAAGTATTTCTGTATATATTTTTGCTCATTTGATACAAATAAGCACACAACGGCAGGACTGTGTAGAACATGAAAAATCACTATTTTCGTCAGTCAGGATTGTTCCAACACTAAGCCGTTCTGACTGACATATGGTTGTTTAGTCAAAACCATCAGATTTTCTGTCAGAATGGTGATAATTTGATGAATGCTGTTGAAGTTTAGTGTGAAAACCATACTGCATTCGTCCGTCTGCAGTGGTTTCGGTGCGGATCGACCCGTGAGTCATGCGGTCAGTCTCTCTCGGCCCGCTGCTTCTGCGCTGCCGCTAATGTGAAGAAGTGAGCCGGTCTCTTGTCTCGTGAGGTTCAGTTTCTTGACACTGTAGCTAGACAGTAATTAACCTCTTCCAGATCGGCCATCTTGGCTCTGTTGTGTGCTAACTTGTTCTGACCTGTTCCTCCATTATATATCTGCTGCTTGGCAACTTTGATTTTGGCTCATTTCTGCAGTCTCTCAAGTGCTTTCAGTCAGTCGTCTCATTGGCCAAAATTGATAAAGTTCAGTGAAAACAAGAAGGAAACAAAAAACTCCGGTCAGCTAACAAGGAGTTATTAGCGTAAGAGTCGAACGTTTGGAGCGTGGCATTCCTATTCGGATAGATATTGATCTTTAGCCATCTTGGCTGGACTTTGGTAATGCAAAACTGGACGGACTTGATTTTCTCAAGCGGGGTTTTGGCTCAGCTGTGCGGTGAATGGACTCACATCTGCCTTATTGAACCGTTGCCCGTCTCCTCTGGTGTTTAGGGTGATACCGCGGTCGTGACCTGTTGGACTGATGCTGATGAAATAATGAAAATGGATTTTACTGTATAACGTGGAATGTCACGGAATTTGGAAAATTTTGGATGAAATTTCAGAGCATTTCACCATTTCAGTTGAGAAAACCACATCATATACACACAGAAACTCAAAAGTCTTCTCTATAACCCAGTAAAAAAAAAATGTTCAGTTTTATTAAGAAGTTATGCCAGAAATATATTGCTAATGTAATAAAGTAGAATATACTTCTGAAAATAATAACCATAATACAGTTTATTAAAACAGAATTGTTATAATTGTTTGTGCATTTATTTCATCATTTGATCATTGTTTTTTTAAGA
Organism: Labeo rohita; assembly: GCF_022985175.1. Classification (NCBI taxonomy): domain Eukaryota; kingdom Metazoa; phylum Chordata; class Actinopteri; order Cypriniformes; family Cyprinidae; genus Labeo; species Labeo rohita. Next base: position 2,810,900 of record NC_066875.1, on the reverse strand, counting down.
TACATTTGTATTAAATCATATTATGCAAAAAAATTTAAATAGACAATACAGAATTTTTGATAAAATAAAACACTGCATAGGGCACTACTGTTGATTAAAAAATGTTAATAAATAATTAAATTGTTAAATATTGGGCATCTTTATTGATTATAACATTTTCATTAAACAAAAAAAGAACTGCAATATTTAAACGGAAAACAGAAATTTTAGAGAAAAATAAAACTGAATTTGGGAAAAACTGATTTAATGGGGCCATAATTTCATTTATTTATTTATTTATTTACTCACTCAATAAAATGATGTTAAATGACATATACATTTCATAATTTCATCTGATGCTGTTTTAGGCATGCTTTTTTTAAAATGTAAAAATGTAATTGACTAAAATGTAATTAAACAATTAAAATGAAATTCTGAAAAAAAAAAAAAAAAAAAAACAGTATTTAGGGGGAAAAAATATCAAACGAAAATTGAAAAAAGTAAAAATGATTTTATAGTGCCCTAAAAAATCAGAAGTGAAATAAAATCAGAATCCAGAAATAAAAATAAAATATAAAACATGGAATCTGGGAAAAAATAAAATGTATTTCTAGTAATTTTTTTTTTTTTTTTTTTGTGAAACTTTTTAAGGAATTGTTCAATTGTACGAGTTTAATAATTTCAATTGATTAGACATGATTTCTACAAAATTAATGATTCTGACATGATTTAAAAAAAAATAAAATGTAGCCATTAATAAAGAATACAGAAAATTTTAAATAGAAAACACAGAATTTGGGGAAAACAAAAACAGATTTAATGTTTTTTTTTCCCCAAATAAATTGTGGTTAAAATGCATACTTTTTGTGATTTCAGTTGATTTGACATGCTTTTTAATTGATAAAATTACAGAAATACAGAAATATTTAGATAGACAACACAGAATTTAGGGAAAAAATAAAACAGAATTCAGTGAAAAAAATAAAAATGACAAAAATTTTACTTTACTATTAAAACAGAATCCAGAAAATAAATAAATAAATAAATAAATAAATAAATGGAAAACAGAATTTGGTGGGAAAATAAAAATGTATTTAATACAATTTTTTTTGTAAATTTTGTAAATAAATTATTCAATAATTTCAACTGATTAATATTGATTAAAATATAAATGTAACTATTAAAACAGAATACAGAATATTTTAAACACAAAACACGGAATTTGGGAAAAAAATAAAAAGTTTCATAGGGTTTTAAAAATTAAAAACTTTTAATTGTTAAATTCTATCATGTTTCAGGATTCCAAATGTTTAGACATGCTTTTTGATTCATAACTTACAACACAGAACAGGATCCAGATCATTTTAAATGGAAACACAGAATTTGGAAAAAAATAAAAAGCAGTGAATGCAAGGCTGGACACACACAAGCGGCCCACATGCAAACAGAACGAGCCGTGACCCAACGATCCCAGAGTGTGTCGACTTACACCCTGAACACGGCCTTTCACCCTCGATTAGTAAACACAGCCTGAACGCGAGCGCACAAACACACACGGCGTAAACACTTCATTAGTCTAATTGATGACTGTGTTCTCACTGAGGAATGTGTGTGCTGATTTCTGTTATAAATGAGTGGTTTGGAGGGCATGCTGGGTAATGTAGGAGCGTTTTATTGATGAATTCTAAAGGAATTGGTTCAACTAGGCTTAAGCGCTCCTACAATTTCCCATCCTGATGTTTCATCACAGCGCAATAGAGCAATTTATATGAAAGAAGGAATTTGCGTCCAATTGTTTGCTATTATGAGAACCTGAGTTTGTCATAAGAATAGATGGAATAACATTTATTATTGTATGTGTTTTCCATCCATCCGTGAGAGAGGAAATGTTTCTGTAGCGTTACATCAGCTGAGATCTGCCTCATAAATCGTAACTACAGGAAAAGCGCCTAAAGCTCGCTCTCCTTTTCAACTGACAAGGTGCTGCTACTCAATCTGGAATCATTCTGTGCATTAAAAAATAGTTTTTGGCTAAAAAAATAATGTCTGTGGACCATTAAACCAGTTGATCTCTGACATTCAGTGTTGTTAGCGTCCAAGCACTAAACTACAGGAACTAATGGTTTATTTATAGGGACCGATACAATAAACTTTTATAAAAAAGCTTTAATAAATTACAGTTACAAAACAAAAAGAAAAAACAACAGCGACAACAAATAGTACACACATTTATAATAAAAATGCACTAAATCATTTTAAATAGAAAACAGAATTTGGGGAAAACAAAAACTGATTTAATGTTTTTTCCTCAAATAAAATGTGGTTAAAATGCATACATTTCATGATTTGAGTTGATTTAGACATGCTTTTTAATTAATAAAATTAATGAAATGGAATCCAGAAAAATTTAGATAGACAATACAGAATTTAGGGAAAAAATAAAACGGAATTCAGGGGGGAAAAAAAAGATAGAAAAATTGAAATTGTAAAGTTTCATTTCAATTATTTAGACATGCATTTTGATTACTAAAATTTGACTTTACTGTTAAAACAGAATCCAGAAAATAAATAAATAAATAAATAAATAAATGGAAAACAGAATTTGGGGGGAAAAGTAAAAATGTATTTCATAGGATTCTTTTTTTAATAAATAAATTGTTCAATTGTATAAGTTCAATAATTTCAACTGATTTTGATGAATAAATATAAATGTAACTATTAAAACAGAATACAGAACATTTTAAACCGAAAACACGGAATTTGGAAAAAAAAAAAAAAATCATGTCAAAACAGTATAAAGCAAATTTGTATTAATTGTTCACCTGAAGTTTGCTAGGGATGTTTTTTGGAATTTATATTTTTGTATGTTTAAGTAACTTACACATTACACATTTCTAAATCAAATAGCTAGTGATGGCATGAAGATGCTGCATTATATTAAATTATTATAATATAAAGTACTGTAGTTGTAGTACCACAATAAAAAGAATGAATGAATATAGAAAAAAACAAACATTGAAAAGATAAAGGTAAAATTCAAGTAAGAAGACTGAATGAATGACTGTTTGAATAAAATAAAGAAACAAAAACAAATACAGTTTTGTGGTCTGTTTTCCTGTAAATGTATGCCACATTACATTTGAGATAAATTACATCAAATAAATTCCACAGTTATGATCACATTGGAAATGTCAATAAAGATTAACCTGTGTGAATGAGTCACTGTTTAAATTATTTTAGCTTCAGGAGAATCGTAAAGAAATAGTCCAGTCAGTAAAGGTGAGCGTTTCATCAGTCCGGCTACAATTAAATTCAACCTCATGTAAAGAAAAAGATTGTGAAACATCGAGCACTGTCAGTGGAAATGAAATGTGGTTTCCACATCCTCTGTAGTGAATGGGTGCCGTCAGAATGAGAGTCCGAACAGCTGATAAAAACATCACAATAATCCAAAAGTAATCCACACCATTCCAGTCCATCATTTTACATCTTCAGAAGCCAAAAGCTGTGTTTGTAAGAAACAAATCCATCATTAAGATGTTTTTAACTTTAAACAGTTGCTTCTGGCTAAAATATAAATCCATAATCCATAAAAACTCTTGCTTCATGTCCATCTCTGGTTGTTTCTCACATTAAAATCCACCCACATATTTGTTTAGAGCTGTTCTGAACTGTTTTAGCTCGTAAACGGTGCTTGATCTATGCAGATTTCTCTCCTGATTCAGACTAGACCAAGTATTATTATGGATTATAGACTTGTATTTTAGTTAAAAAAAAAAAAATCTTGATGATGGATTTGTTTCTTCCAAACAAACAGCTTTTGGCTTCTCAAGACGTTAACTGATGGACTGTAGTGGTGTGGATTACTTGTGGATTTTTGTGATGTTTTTATCAGCTGTTTGGACTCTCATTCTGACGGCACCCATTCACTGCAGAGGATCCACTGGTGAGCAAGTGACATAATGCTACATTTCTCCAAATCTGATGATGAAACAAACCCATCTACATCTCGGATGGCATCCGAGACCGTTATCGCTTGACGAATCCAGTGATTAGTTCCTCCTCATTGTAACTGCCTTGTAAACATGACCGTTCCCAGATAAACCGTGCGCCCCAGCCAATCAGATTAGAGCTTGCCAGAGCGTGAGGCTTGTGCAAAAGAAACTGTGACATAACCACTTTAGAAAAAAAACAGCAAGTAAACATGGAGCTGAAGTAATCTAAAGTTTAATCTTCCTCATGAATATGCATGCATACATAATTAAGGTATCGCTGTCACCTTCAATGCAGTATGCAAATGAGGCAGTTATTGAGTTGATTTTTACTTGTTCCTGTCAGCTATATGCGTTTATGTGACAGGTGTTGATGGCCGTATGCAAATGCAGGGAACTTGCTAGCGAGATTACAGTCTCCGCCCCTCAAGATACGCTTCATAAACGTGACAAGATGTATTTGCGTGCTATCTACAAGCTTTTACATCCCTCTCCAGCATTCAAATGATTTCTCTGAGCAGCCGTGCAAAAAATAAAAACACACCTTCTCTTACTCTCTAGTTGTGCTCTTAAAAGTTTCAAAGACAAATTTCTAGAAAACATATGCATTTAAATTTTACAGTCTTTCGTTTCTGGGAAATGTGACCATAAATATTGATGACATAATTTCCTGGGTGTCCAGGGGCGCATATAGATTTTTGTCCGATAAAAGTCTCTCTATAATGAGTCTGTCCCTCCAGCAGGACCACAGGGCTGTGGTGAGATGCTTAGTAAACACTACATGGTATACCAAAGTATGCTTCTTTTTTCGTAATGATTGGGAATGCTTGTCAAAGCTGATTTTTCATGTCATTTATTTAATTCACTGTATAAATTGACTAAATGCACTGAATGTGCCACAGCACAATAGCAATACTAATAATGGAGTGTGGAGTTAGTCATGATGCTGTGAGCGTCTGTGTGTTTAATGCAAATGTGTTTATCGTTCTAAAACCTCCACCATTATGGGTTCGATGTCATTTACAAAATGTAATTTAGTGTGCTGTTTCAAAACAAGTTGATATATTTTTTTTGCCTGTGAAAATATGAGCTTGCTGCAATTTATCTTGATTGTTCACTTGAAGTTTGCTAGGGAATTTTTGTGGAAATTGATGTTTTGTAAGTGTAAAAAACTTTAGCTAGTGATGGGATAAAGGTCTTAACATTAAATAATTATGACAAAATACTTTATATCATTCTTTAAATGAATTATATGTTTAGTTCTCAAAACAAAGCAAGATGTAGTTTGTTATATTGTATAAATACATTGTATTATATAAATTGTATATATACATATATATACACAATATACAATTTGCAAAAACATATAACTTTTTTTATTTTTTAAAAATCATGTTTTTTTTAATTATGTTACATTTTTATTGTTTTTTGTATTTTTTTTTTTTTTTTTTATTTTTACTGTATATCAAAATAATCTAACTGCAGTTTGATTGAGATTAATTGGAATGCACAATGAAAAAACATACATTAGTTCATTTATTTATATATATATATATATATATATATACACACACATCTTGATTGTTCACAGTTCACAGTTTGCTAGGGAATTTTTGTGGAAACTGATGTTTTTGTGAGTGTAAAAAAACATTTTACATCAAGCAGCTAGTGATGGGATAAATATTAACAATAAATAATTATGACAAAATACTTTATATAATTCTTTAAATGACTTAGTTCTCAAAACAAAGCAACATGTTTGTTTATATTGTATAAATACATTGTATTATATAAATTGTGTGTGTGCATGTATACATATATGAAGAGTTTATTTGCAAAAACATATAACTCAGGTTTTTTTTTATTTTCAGAAATCATGTTTTTTATTACGTTATCATGTTTTTATTGTTATTTTGTTGTAGTTAGCTGTATTTAAAAAAATGTTATTTTTTACTTTATATCAAAATAATCTAACTGCAGTTTGAGATTATTTGTAATGCACAATGAAAAAACATGATTTTTAAAAAAATAAAATAAACTTTTCACATGTGCATATACATATACATTAATTCATATATACATGTAAACATATACACACACAAAGTGTGTGAAAAAAACATTTGCATAGTTTTAAAGAAATAGTTCAACCTAAAATGAACTTGCAAATGGCTTTCTTCCTTCTTCTGTGAGACTTAACTTCACTTTAAAGTTTTCACCATTTAATGACCTTTTTTCTTTCACTAGATCATTGAAATGGTGCAGCGGCGTGTCAAATGAATTTTTTAAAGGTACAAATATTTCAAGAAGTTTCTAAATTATTATGAGGTCATAAAAGCTGTGTGCAGAGTCATCACAGAAAAGCAAAAATGGTGTTTAAATAGTTTTAGATGGAGTGCAGCATGTCCAAAAGAAGTTTGTCAAAGACCTACATTTGCACTGTGTGTGTGTTTATAGAGGACGTTCATCTAATCAGCTGTCACTCGTATCAGACTGAGGGGTTCATCAGTCTGCTGATGTGATTGGATTTTTGTATTTTCTCTACATCACTTTATCTTCAAACAGTGTGTTTCTGCACAATAAATCTGTGATATAATCAATGATAAAGTCATCCTCAGATCACAACCAACAAAAGATCTATAGTAGGTAATCTGATGATTATAACTGCCTCCTCACAGTTAAACTATTAACAACCCAGGTGATTTTACTTTATTTTTTTTTTTTTTTTACATACTTTCGTCTCTGTGATTTAATGTGCCAACCGTAAACAGCTTACAGTTACATTTCTGAAGTGCATGCTAAATTATTTCCTAAACATTGGTGTCTGATATGATAATTTATGGTAAAAAGGGGTGCTTTAGGTACACACACACAGACACAGACACTTATTACACAGTGCCCTGAAGGGAAATATTTCAGAAAATTATTATTTGATGGCCTCTTTCTCTCTCTGTCTGTTTTTAAAGTCACGGCCTGACAAATATGACCCACAATTTATAGCTGAGTTTTTAATTAAAAATAATGTCTTGTCGTTTGTGGTGATGAATGATATGATCGATATATAGAGCAGCTCAGGAGCATGAGAGGACAATGATCTCTCTCTCTCTCTCACACACAAACACACACAGTCATTTACTTCAACACATTGATTAAAATAACTTCATTTAGTTTTTTTTTTTTTTTTTGCTCAGATCATTCACATACTGGTAACACATTTAGACTGGAAGAATTCACAAAGAAACATTTGGCTTTCTGTGATGTTGAGCAGGTTTGCTAGACATAAAACCACAGGAAGATGTAAGATTATTGGAACGTAGAAACAAAATCTGACCCGACAGCAAGTGTCAGTTCTGCCGTTTAGTCACGATGGTCTGAAAAGTTGTCTAAAAGCTAAAGCGCAGTGCTGTCAGCTCGCTAATTTGAGCTCCAGTGCTAAGAATATAAAGGGAAAAAATAGGCAAACTTGCTGCGCTTTAGCTTTTGGATTAAATGGATTAAAACACCAGCGCTACTGGCATACCACTGTACAATGTGATATTTCTGCCCAATTTAACCCTGTTTTGTTGGTGTAAATTAATGTATTTAGGTCGATTTAATGCCTACCGTATCATATTTGAGAAATGAATTTCTAAGGCCTCTAAATGATCAATATGATCAAAACTTTGTTAAACCCATCGCATACAATCTACTCTGTCGACTTGTTCAGCAAGTAAAAGGCCTTTTAGTTTGATTGTACAAATGTCCACCTTCAGCTTGTGCTTCATGTGTTTTTGCTTTGAAATCTTTACTATTTTTTTTATAAAGTAAACGTAAGAATAACGTTGCTATTAGTAAATTTTCAAGATGAACACTTACTGGACTGAAGCAGCTTCATTTTAATTATCCAGACATCATTTCATTTTAGAAAAATCAGTGAGTATCAAAAATAATAGTCAGAATTTTGAGGAACAATTATTTGTTTATCTTTCAGTCATCATTCAGTTTCACTGCATTATGTTTTGATCATAAAACTAAGCTTTTAGATTTCATCTTACTAAGATAAATTATTAGGAATATAGAGTGACAAGTGATATGTATATCATTTAATGATATGTACTGTATATCTGTTTATAGTCTCCTTGATTTACATGACAAGAATCAGGATTTTATTTTACTGTTTGATCATGAATATCAGCATCAGCCCCTTTATATTCATATATATATATATATATATATATATATATATCAAATATGATGCTCAACAAAAAAACACTTTTTTTTTATAGTTTGTCAAGGTTCAACTCCTTTTTAAAAAAAATTAGTTAAAAATCTCAAGACCTTGAGAGACTTTATCAAGAGCAGTGTTTTACAGTAACTCGTTCAAGCGTGATTTCTGTCCTTCAGTTCCTTTTTGACAATACTCTGACTGTATGTGTGATTTATGTTGATGTGTGTGTGTTTCATGCAGTCACATGACCTCAGCTGGACTGTGAAGGTCAGTGCCGGGGTCACTGAATCACGTTCACTCAAATCAAAGGCCGTTCTGATCTGTTTTCTGAAACCACCCATATGAATGAATATTCATGAATATAAATCATGTGGTTGAAGCATACAGTCTCTTCATATGATAATGATATAGTGGAAGTGACTCAGTCTCATGGTCAGTGGTTACGCCACACAAGAAGCACGCTTGAGTTTCCTGGTAAATAATTATTAATGGAATGCAAACAGCTTAAAGTAGAAATATTAACCACTTTCGCCTTCATATTCAAATTAATGTGTTTTAATAATGTGCAACAGATAACATATCTGTTAACATCTAAAAATGTCTTATGGCTTCATGACCCTTGAATGTCATGTAATCACACACACTCATTCACTTTTGAGTTGCTCCTACACTTGTTTCTCACAGTGCTTCAATGAAGGCCATTGTATCAACATCACAAGCCTGTGTGTGTGTGTGTGTGTACACATCATGTATGAAACTGAGTGTCGCAGTCCTGGAGCCCTGCTAAAATACGCCATATAATAACAGCTATGTGAAACAAAATCGTTATTTTTGTTGGAACACAACAGGTTATGTTAGGAACTAGAACTTCTAGTGCAAGAATAGGAAGTAATGAGGATGTCTGGAAGCCCATTTTAGAATTAAAAAAAAAAAAACTGTGACAGTTTAAAATAAGAAATAAAGTGACTTTTTGTACTTTCAGGCAAAAGGAGACTTTCATAAAGTTATTTACATAACATTTTCATGATTTTATATTATATTTTACATGGTTTAGCAGAAAAGTGGCATACTTTTTGTCATACACTATAGCTAAGTGTGATCTCAATGTAATGTTTTCATTATTTAATTGCATGTTAACTGCAATGAAATAAAAATGCATTATAGTTTAAAATTATATTAAATGCATTTAGGGAATTTTGAGGGTTTGTTTTACCCACTTAAGTAGGACTTAAGTACTTTGCATAATTTCTTTTGAAATATTGTTAAAGTACTGCTAAATCTACTTACAAGCATTTCTGTTAAACTAAAATATACTTTAATGTCATTTTTGTTAATTTTATGTAATATATTTGCAATTACACATTTGTAAAATTGCAATTTAGTACATTTAAAATCTATTAGCTTAAAATGTAATATTAAATAACACACTACTGTACATTTAAATTAATAACCGTGTTCTTTACATGTGCTTTAGTATGTTAGTCAACTCAAACGTAAGTGTACTTATTTAAAGTATGACAAAAGCATGTTTTAATCTGACATTATTGCAGTTAACTTTTTAAAAGTGTACTTAAGTGTGTTAAGAAACAGTTATGAAAATGTCTATTTAAGTCGCTTAAGTGGCCTTTTATTTCATTAATATATTATCTGCAACTACAGTTTTTTTTTTTTAAATATACTTTTAAGATTTGAAGTATACTACAAGTGCACATTCAAAACACATTTAAACACATTCTTTTATAGAGATTGCGTTATATAATCACTGCATGTCATGTGTAATAAGTAACTCAGTAACTCGTTGCTTAAATAGTGTTGGTCTTTTCTGGAATTTTCTTGTCTGTTAATGTTTGTCTCAGCTGCGACTTTAATGATTAAAGATCTGAATTGCAGCTCAAAGTTTTCAGGTGAGTGTAATCCAGACATGAAAGTTCACAACCTGACCCCGAGGCTTAATTCCCGTCTCAGACTGAAATATTTCTCAAACACAGATCCAGACAAACTCTGATAAGGTCCGCTCCAGTTTCAGATTTGTGTTTGGTGTTTGGTGTTTGGTCATGCAGGTGGAGAGTGTTGCAATAGTTTAATCACTCACACCGATGTCATCACTGGGAGGTTTGTTTAGTGAGCTCAGAGGGTGTTGTCCAGCACACACTCATAATCTTCAACATGTTTGGAAAATCCATCAGTGCTTCCGATAGGATTAGATACGAGGCCTATGCGTTACCTTGAGAAAAACAGACCTGCTCGGACTTCCTGTTTTATAATAACACTTTGATGACGCCTTCAAGGTCTGAAGGCAGAGAGATTCTGTCTGTGACTGAATCAAGGCTCTAGACAAAAAATGGATGATAAAGGAGCCTCTGGCAGCTAAAATGAAACTTTAAGGAGTCATAAATTTTTTAGATGACACATTTCACTATTGAAGCATGCATGCACTTTAAAACTTGAAACAACAACCAATTTTATGTTTGAATGTTTTCTGAATGCCATTATTTATTCATGCAACTACATTATATTTGCACATTATCATAGAGAAGAAGTCAATAAATAGACTGTTATTGATGTTATGATGAAGTATATGTTACCGTGATGGTTTGAAAATGTTTTGAAATGGACCAAATTTAAAAAAATGACTCTAGGTTCTTGACTCAGAATGAGTCTGATTCAAACCTACAAGAAAATTTGACAAACATCACAGCTTGTGCACACATACAGATGCAAGCAGAGTTTCCAGACTGATGCCGGTGGTGTTTTAAAATTCCAAACTGTCACGTTTTGTATTTATATATTGAAGTCCGTACTGAATATAATCTAAACTAAATAAACTTGAAGTACGAGTATGTTTTCCAACTGATTTTATGTAGTAAGTATACTACATAATATACTATAGTATACTACATTGCTAGTCTCTGGGCTGTCAATGTACTAGTATTGATGTAATAATATTTGTAGCTGTACAATTACAGTTCTTAATGGTGCTAAATTTGTCCAAATTTCAATACCTATTGGGGCCAGTTTTAGTTTTTAAATATATACTTGTAAGTGTACTATTTTGGGACTAAATTGGTCCACTTTTTAGTTTGGAGATGTATAGTAGTCAACATTTGAAGTGGATCAAAACCTTTTATCAAAGTTGTCCTAAAACCAAAATGTTACTGGGTGTGTTCTTGTCTTCAGACAACTTTGGTGAACTTTTTTGATCCACTTCAAATGTTGACTACTCTATACTTGAAGGAGTACTATTGCAACACTTATTGGGACAAAATTGGTCCGCATAGTTTTTTTAAATTGGTTCTCAAATGTATACTTGTAAGTTTATTATTTTGGGACTAAACTGGTCCACTTTCTAGTTTACAGTAGTGTACTTGCAGATGTATTATTGCAACACTAATTGGACTAAATTGGTTCACTTTTTAGTTCACAATAGTATGCTTGTAAGTGTACTTTTTCAGTACTTATTGGGACTAAATTTGTCCCCTTTTTAGTGCACAGTAATATACTTGCCGTATTTCAATACTTATTGGGACTAAATTGGTTCACTTTTTAGTGAGCAATAGTATACTTGTAAGTGCACTTTTTCAGTGCTTATTGTGACTAAATTTGTCCCCTTTTTAGTGCACAATAGTTTACTTGTAAGTGTACTTTTTCAATACTTATTGGGATTAAATTGGTTCACTTTTTAATGAGCAATAGTATACTGGCAAGTGAACTATTACAATACTTATTGGGACTAAATTGATTTCACTCTTTAGCTCACAATAGTATACTTGTAAGTGTGATTTTCAGCACTTATTGGGACTAAATTTGACCACTTGTTAGTTTACAATAGTAATAGTATACTAGTAAGTGTACTTTTTCAGTACTTATTGGGACTAAATTTGTCCCCTTTTTAGTTCACAATGGTATATTTGTAAGTGTACTTTTTCAATACTTATTGGGACTAAACTGGTACACTTTTTAGTTTACAATAGAAATAATATACTAGTAAGTGTACTTTTTCAATGCTAATTAGGACTAAATTTGTCCACTTTTTAGTGCACAATACTATATTTGCAAGTGTAATATTTCAATACTTATTGGGATGAAATTTATTCACTTTTTAGTTCACAATAGTATACTTGTAAGTGTACTTTTTGAGTACATATTTAAACTAAATTTGTCCACTTTTTAGTGCACAGTAGTATACTTGCAAGTGTAGTATTTCAATACTTATTGGAAATAAATTGGTTCACCTTTTAGTTTACGATAGCATACTTGTAAGTGTGCTTTTTCAGTACTTATTGGGGCTATTTTTGTCCACTTGTTAGTTTGTAAGTGTACTACTTCAAAACATATTTACACTAACTTGTTCCACTGTTTAGTTCAAAATAGAATACTTTTATAGGTCTATTATTGATATTATTAAAATTATTGATACGAAATTGGCCCACTTTTTAGTTTGCAAATACATATTTGTAAGTGCACTATTTCAGTACTTATAGAAACTAAATTAACAAAAGTATAGTTTTAGATGTTCTGTAAGTGTAAGAGTACACTCTGAGTACAAAACTAGTTTACAACATTAAGTTTTGTTTAAGTGAACCTAAATTACTTATAGTTGATTACTGCTGCACATTAAACATACTACTAAGTTTCTACTTGGGTATTTTGATGCTTAAACCTTTAAATGTTGTTTTTACTTAGGGTAGAAACACTATGATTTCCCTGAATTGAGTTTGCCAATTAGGTCTAGATAAGCGGTTCAGGTTTTGGTCCAGAGATTGAGATGTTTGTGTGTGTGTGTCAGTAGCTGGTTTACCTTCATCCTTATTTAACTGTTTGCTGTAACCAGACTCTCCTGTGTTACACACACCTGATGAGTTGAATCTGTGCGTGTGTGTGAGCGGGATCGCTTTCAGCCTTTTGTTGCAGCCGGATCATCTTTCACCGAGAGCCGAGTTCAGCTGTCATTTAATTCGAAAGAGAACGAGAGCGAGAGAGGAAAGCACTGAAAGATGGACGGAGCGAGCGGCTGTGTACCTGTGATGTTAATAGTTTTCCAATGGTTAATTAATGTCAACAATCTCCTGGAAGATTCAGATGTTTTACACCTGCAGTGCTCACACATGCCTCTCATTTACACCTGCTAGAGAGAGACAGGAAGAGAGAGACGGGTAACAGGAAGTGGTCTGGTCTTCATTGTTTAGCTGCTGTTTGTGGTGTGATTGATTGAGAGTTTAATTGAGCCGCAGCATCTGCTCTGATGAAAGCGGAGCTCGTCTCTCAGATCTCAAAGAGTCTCCATCGGCTCTCCATGGAGTTTCCATAGCGATGGCTTTTGTTTCAGTTCAATTAGCCTAGATCTTTTAAACAAGGATCAGATCACCTTAACGAGATTAACGCCGGCTCTCTCCCCTCACACACATCAAATATCAGCAATGTCTCAATTATTTCTCCCAGCAGGGAGATTCGATTGAGAACATTAAACACATACAGATTTTTACTTTAATCTCCTGTTTTAAAGAGAAAAATTGCAATTCTGTCATTTATTTACCCTGATGTCATTCCAAACCAGTATGACTCTTCTGTGGGTTTTGATTTTTGTTATTATTATTTTGGTCACACTTTATTTTAAGGTCCAGCTCTTACTATCAACAAACCATTGACTACAGCTTTTGCCTCGATAGACTCCTAATTTGCTGCTTATTAATAGTTATGTAAGGTAGTTAAGTTCCGGTATTGGGTAGGATTAGGTATGTAGAATATGGTCATGCAGAATAGGTGCTTTATAAGCAGTGTTGGGGGTAACACATTACAAGTAACGCAAATTACGTAATAATATTACTTTTTTCAAGTAACTAATAAAGTAACGCATGACTTTTGAATTTCTAAGAAAATATCGGAGTTACTTTTTCAAATAAGTAACACCAGTTACTTTTCCCCCTTTATTGATTGACAAGTCTCCTGTCAGGAAATTGGGAGTAAACATGATGTTACTGTATTCTAGACTAAATGTGAACATGCATTAATTCATCTCACTCACAAACACAGATTGAGTATTCCTCAAAATGAATAAAAACAGTGAAATGCAAACTCAGAATATGACACAACCCTGCAAAAATTAAATATGTTAAATAAAACAAATATCCTTTATGTATTTTATGTTAATCCCATTTTATTAACCAGTGTCTTTTCCAGGGAGTAACGCAAAATTGTACTGCATTACTTTTAAAAGTAATTTTCCCTAGCACTGTTTATAAGTACTAATAAACAGCTATTTTTAAAATATGCATGCTAATACATAACTAGTTAATAGTGAGAATTGTTCACTATACTAAAGTGTTACCATTCTTTTTTTTTTTTGTTGCCCAAACCATTATTTTTTAGTATAATTGATATACTTTTGTAGTATTTGTTAATATTTGAAATCTTAGTTTAGCTGTAGTATTGTTATTTATTCATTTATGTAGCTTTATTTTTACTTCAGTTTTAGTCACTTCATTTAGTCACTACTTTCATTTTTATCACTTGAACCTAAACAAAAATTATATATTGCATTGGTAACTAACTCAAATAAGTTTTTCATATTATAATATTTTTATATTTGAATGTTTTTTTCAATAAAATATTTATATTACTATTTTAATAGCTTTAGTTTTAGTTGACATACTAGTTCATATTTGCATGTATTTTTCTTAACTTTTTAATATTTCTATAATTTTCATTATATATTTAGGTTTTATTTTATTTTAGGTTATATATATATATATATATATATATATATATATATATATATGTGTGTATATGTGTGTGTATATATATATGTGTATATATGTGTGTGTGTGTATTATTATTATTATTATTATTATTATTATTATTATTATTTATTAAGTAATCAATTAAGTATATTTGATCTTTTTAACATTTTTTAAAGCTGTTAATGAAAACTGTCGCCAAACTGTTTGTTTACCAACCTTCTTCAAAATATTTGCAGTAAATAATCAGATATTTCCTTTGAGAAAAATCCATCAATAACTGTCCATGCGCCTCCACTTTTTAGAAGAATCTCAACAGCATCTCAAACTCTGTTCAGATTGATCAGGATCCTAAAGTTTGTAATTAAAAGCTCTCATTTTGCTATCCACATACAGCTCTGTGCTCCTCCTGTATGTAACAATCAACCTATTAGTCTATTTTATTATCATATCTTGCAATTATGACTGGGATCTCACGAGCTGAGGACTATCACAAATTCAGTGGGCAGATGAAGCTTGTTTGGCCACGTCTCAAGCGCTCTTCATAATAAAGAGATTATATTTGCATGGCAAATCAACCTGAGAGAGACAGACTGTGTCTTTGGCAGGTGCTGCAAGTGTGTGTGTGTGTGTGTGTGTGTGTGTGTGTGTGTGTGTTTTTGATAAACCTCAAACCATCTCATTCATTTGAAACGACATGGAAAAACGACTTCCCTGCCCAATTTGTCATTACCGCATTGGTTA